>NC_091469.1:245224577-245279577 GCF_036971445.1 Narcine bancroftii | reverse complement strand
TTCTTCTTCTTCTTCTTCTTCTTCTTCTTCTTCTTCTTCTTCTTCTTCTTCTTCTTCTTCTTCTTCTTCTTCTTCTTCTTCTTCTTCTTCTTCTTCTTCTTCTTCTTCTTCTTCCTCTTCTTCTTCCACTTCTTCTTCGTCTTCTTTTGCTTCCACTTCTTCTTCTTCTTCTTCTTCTTCTTCTTGTTCTTACTCTGCTTCCACTTCTTCTTCTTCTTCTTCTTCTTCTTCTTCTTCTTCCACTTCTTCTTCTTCTTCTTCTTCTTCTTCTTCTTCCACTTCTTCTGCTTCCACTTCTTCTTCTTCTTCCACTTCTTCTTCTTCTTCGTCTTCTTCTGCTTCCACTTCTTCTTCTTCTTCTTCTTCTTCTTCGTCTTCTTCTTCTTCGTCTTCTTTTGCTTCCACTTCTTCTTCTTCTTCCTCTTTTTCTTCTAATTCTTCTTCTTCGTCTTCTAATTTTTCTTCTTCTTCGTCTTCTAATTTTTCTTCTTCTTCTAATTCTTCTTCTTCTTCTTCTTCTTCTTCGTCTTCTTTTGCTTCCACTTCTTCTTCTTCTTCCTCTCTTTCTTCCAATTCTTCTTCTTCTTCTAATTCTTCTTCTTCTTCTAATTCTTCTTCTTCTTCTAATTCTTCTTCTTCTTCTTCTAATTCTTCTTCTTCTTCTAATTCTTCTTCTTCTTCTAATTCTTCTTCTTCTTCTTCTAATCTTCTTCTTCTTCTTCTTCTTCTTCTTCGTCTTCTTTTGCTTCCACTTCTTCTTCTTCTTCCTCTTTTTCTTCTAATTCTTCTTCTTCGTCTTCTAATTCTTCTTCTTCTTCATCTTCTTCTTCGTCTTCTTTTGCTTCCACTTCTTCTTCTTCTTCCTCTTTTTCTTCTAATTCTTCTTCTTCTTCTTCATCTTTTTCTTCTAATTCTTCTTCTTCTTCTTCCTCTTTTTCTTCTAATTCTTCTTCTTCTTCTTCTAATTCTTCTTCTTCTTCTTCTAATTCTTCTTCTTCTTCTTCTAATTCTTCTTCTTCTAATTCTTCTTCTTCTTCTAATTCTTCTTCTTCTTCTAATTCTTCTTCTTCTTCTTCTAATTCTTCTTCTTCTTCTGCTAATTCTTCTTCTTCTTCTAATTCTTCTTCTTCTTCTTCCACTTCTTCTTCTTCTTCGTCTTCTTCTGCTTCCACTTCTTCTTCTTCTTCTTCTTCTTCTTCTTCTTCTTCTTCTGCTTCCACTTCTTCTTCTTCTTCCTCTTTTTCTTCAAATTCTTCTTCTTCTTCTTCTAATTCTTCTTCTAATTATTCTTCTTCTTCTTCTAATTCTTCTTCTTCTTCTTCTAATTCTTCTTCTTCTTCTTCTTCATCTTCTTCGTATTCGTTTGCTTCCACTTCTTCTTCTTCTTCCTCTTTTTCTTCTAATTCTTCTTCTTCCTCTTTTTCTTCTAATTCTTCTTCTTCTTCTTCCTCTTTTTCTTCTTATTCTTCTTCTTCTTCTTCTTCTTCTAATTCTTCTTCTTCCACTTCTTCTTCGTCTTCTTTTGCTCCCACTTCTTCTTCTTCTTTTTCTTCTTCTTCTTCTTCTTCTTCTTCTTCTTCTTCTTCTTCTTCTTCTTCTTCGTCTTCTTCTGCTTCCACTTCTTCTTCTTCTTCTTCTTCTTCTTCTTCTTCTTCTTCTTCTTCTTCTTCTTCGTCTTCTTTTGCTTCCACTTCTTCTTCTTCTTCCTCTTTTTCTTCTAATTCTTCTTCTTCGTCTTCTAATTCTTCTTCTTCTTCTAATTCTTCTTCTTCTTCTTCTTCTTCTTTTTCGTCTTCTTTTGCTTCCACTTCTTCTTCTTCTTCCTCTTTTTCTTCTAATTCTTCTTCTTCTTCTTCCTCTTTTTCTTCTAATTCTTCTTCTTCTTCTTCCTCTTTTTCTTCTAATTCTTCTTCTTCTTCTTCCTCTTTTTCTTCTAATTCTTCTTCTTCTAATTTTTCTTCTTCTTCTAATTCTTCTTCTTCTTCTTCTAATTCTTCTTCTTCTTCTAATTCTTCTTCTTCTTCTTCTAATTCTTCTTCTTCTTCTTCTAATTCTTCTTCTTCTAATTCTTCTTCTTCTTCTAATTCTTCTTCTTCTTCTTCTTCTTCTTCTTCGTCTTCTTTTGCTTCCACTTCTTCTTCTTCTTCCTCTTTTTCTTCTAATTCTTCTTCTTCGTCTTCTAATTCTTCTTCTTCTTCTAATTCTTCTTCTTCTTCTTCTTCTTCTTCGTCTTCTTTTGCTTCCACTTCTTCTTCTTCTTCCTCTTTTTCTTCTAATTCTTCTTCTTCTTCTTCATCTTTTTCTTCTAATTCTTCTTCTTCTTCTTCCTCTTTTTCTTCTAATTCTTCTTCTTCTAATTCTTCTTCTTCTAATTCTTCTTCTTCTAATTCTTCTTCTTCTTCTTCTAATTCTTCTTCTTCTTCTTCTAATTCTTCTTCTTCTTCTAATTCTTCTTCTTCTTCTTCTAATTCTTCTTCTTCTTCTTCTTCTAATTCTTCTTCTTCTAATTCTTCTTCTTCTTCTTCCACTTCTTCTTCTTCTTCGTCTTCTTCTGCTTCCACTTCTTCTTCTTCTTCTTCTTCTTCTTCTTCTTCTTCTTCTTCTTCTTCTTCTTCTTCTGCTTCCACTTCTTCTTCTTCTTCCTCTTTTTCTTCTAATTCTTCTCTTCTTCTTCTAATTCTTCTTCTTCTAATTCTTCTTCTTCTTCTTCTTCTAATTCTTCTTCTTCTTCTTCTTCTTCTTCTTCTTCTTCTTCTTCTTCTTCTTCTTCTTCTTCTTCTTCTTCTTCTTCTTCTTCTTCTTCTTCTTCTTCTTCTTCTTCTTCTTCTTCTTCTTCTTCTTCTTCTTCTTCTTCTTCTTCTTCTTCTTCTTCTTCTTCTTCTTCCACTTCTTCTTCCACTTCTTCTTCGTCTTCTTTTGCTTCCACTTCTTCTTCTTCTTCTTCTTCTTCTTCTTGTTCTTACTCTGCTTCCACTTCTTCTTCTTCTTCTTCTTCTTCTTCTTCTTCTTCCACTTCTTCTTCTTCTTCTTCTTCTTCTTCTTCCACTTCTTCTGCTTCCACTTCTTCTTCTTCTTCCACTTCTTCTTCTTCTTCGTCTTCTTCTGCTTCCACTTCTTCTTCTTCTTCTTCTTCTTCTTCGTCTTCGTCTTCTTCTTCTTCGTCTTCTTTTGCTTCCACTTCTTCTTCTTCTTCCTCTTTTTCTTCTAATTCTTCTTCTTCGTCTTCTAATTTTTCTTCTTCTTCGTCTTCTAATTTTTCTTCTTCTTCTAATTCTTCTTCTTCTTCTTCTTCTTCTTCGTCTTCTTTTGCTTCCACTTCTTCTTCTTCTTCCTCTCTTTCTTCCAATTCTTCTTCTTCTTCTAATTCTTCTTCTTCTTCTAATTCTTCTTCTTCTTCTAATTCTTCTTCTTCTTCTTCTAATTCTTCTTCTTCTTCTAATTCTTCTTCTTCTTCTAATTCTTCTTCTTCTTCTTCTAATCTTCTTCTTCTTCTTCGTCTTCTTTTGCTTCCACTTCTTCTTCTTCTTCCTCTTTTTCTTCTAATTCTTCTTCTTCGTCTTCTAATTCTTCTTCTTCTTCTTCTAATTCTTCTTCTTCTTCATCTTCTTCTTCGTCTTCTTTTGCTTCCACTTCTTCTTCTTCTTCCTCTTTTTCTTCTAATTCTTCTTCTTCTTCTTCATCTTTTTCTTCTAATTCTTCTTCTTCTTCTTCCTCTTTTTCTTCTAATTCTTCTTCTTCTTCTTCTAATTCTTCTTCTTCTTCTTCTAATTCTTCTTCTTCTTCTTCTAATTCTTCTTCTTCTAATTCTTCTTCTTCTTCTAATTCTTCTTCTTCTTCTAATTCTTCTTCTTCTTCTTCTAATTCTTCTTCTTCTTCTGCTAATTCTTCTTCTTCTTATAATTCTTCTTCTTTTTCTTCCACTTCTTCTTCTTCTTCGTCTTCTTCTGCTTCCACTTCTTCTTCTTCTTCTTCTTCTTCTTCTTCTTCTTCTTCTGCTTCCACTTCTTCTTCTTCTTCCTCTTTTTCTTCAAATTCTTCTTCTTCTTCTTCTAATTCTTCTTCTAATTATTCTTCTTCTTCTTCTAATTCTTCTTCTTCTTCTTCTAATTCTTCTTCTTCTTCTTCTTCATCTTCTTCGTATTCGTTTGCTTCCACTTCTTCTTCTTCTTCCTCTTTTTCTTCTAATTCTTCTTCTTCCTCTTTTTCTTCTAATTCTTCTTCTTCTTCTTCCTCTTTTTCTTCTTATTCTTCTTCTTCTTCTTCTTCTTCTAATTCTTCTTCTTCCACTTCTTCTTCGTCTTCTTTTGCTCCCACTTCTTCTTCTTCTTTTTCTTCTTCTTCTTCTTCTTCTTCTTCTTCTTCTTCTTCTTCTTCTTCTTCTTCTTCGTCTTCTTCTGCTTCCACTTCTTCTTCTTCTTCTTCTTCTTCTTCTTCTTCTTCTTCTTCTTCGTCTTCTTTTGCTTCCACTTCTTCTTCTTCTTCCTCTTTTTCTTCTAATTCTTCTTCTTCGTCTTCTAATTCTTCTTCTTCTTCTAATTCTTCTTCTTCTTCTTCTTCTTCTTTTTCGTCTTCTTTTGCTTCCACTTCTTCTTCTTCTTCCTCTTTTTCTTCTAATTCTTCTTCTTCTTCTTCCTCTTTTTCTTCTAATTCTTCTTCTTCTTCTTCCTCTTTTTCTTCTAATTCTTCTTCTTCTTCTTCCTCTTTTTCTTCTAATTCTTCTTCTTCTTCTTCTAATTTTTCTTCTTCTTCTAATTCTTCTTCTTCTTCTTCTAATTCTTCTTCTTCTTCTAATTCTTCTTCTTCTTCTTCTAATTCTTCTTCTTCTTCTTCTAATTCTTCTTCTTCTAATTCTTCTTCTTCTTCTAATTCTTCTTCTTCTTCTTCTTCTTCTTCTTCGTCTTCTTTTGCTTCCACTTCTTCTTCTTCTTCCTCTTTTTCTTCTAATTCTTCTTCTTCGTCTTCTAATTCTTCTTCTTCTTCTTCTAATTCTTCTTCTTCTTCTTCTTCTTCTTCGTCTTCTTTTGCTTCCACTTCTTCTTCTTCTTCCTCTTTTTCTTCTAATTCTTCTTCTTCTTCTTCATCTTTTTCTTCTAATTCTTCTTCTTCTTCTTCCTCTTTTTCTTCTAATTCTTCTTCTTCTAATTCTTCTTCTTCTAATTCTTCTTCTTCTAATTCTTCTTCTTCTTCTTCTAATTCTTCTTCTTCTTCTTCTAATTCTTCTTCTTCTTCTAATTCTTCTTCTTCTTCTTCTAATTCTTCTTCTTCTTCTTCTTCTAATTCTTCTTCTTCTAATTCTTCTTCTTCTTCTTCCACTTCTTCTTCTTCTTCGTCTTCTTCTGCTTCCACTTCTTCTTCTTCTTCTTCTTCTTCTTCTTCTTCTTCTTCTTCTTCTCCTTCTTCTTCTTCTGCTTCCACTTCTTCTTCTTCTTCCTCTTTTTCTTCTAATTCTTCTCTTCTTCTTCTAATTCTTCTTCTTCTAATTCTTCTTCTTCTTCTTCTAATTCTTCTTCTTCTTCTTCTTCTTCATCTTCTTCGTATTCTTTTGCTTCCACTTCTTCTTCTTCCTCTTTTTCTTCTAATTCTTCTTCTTCCTCTTTTTCTTCTAATTCTTCTTCTTCTTCTTCCTCTTTTTCTTCTAATTCTTCTTCTTCTTCTAATTCTTCTTCTTATTCTTCTAATTCTTCTTCTTCTTCTTCCTCTTTTTTTTCTAATTCTTCTTCTTCTTCTTCTTCTAATTCTTCTTCTTCTTCTTCTTCTAATTCTTCTTCTTCTTCTTCTCTTTCTCCTTCTTCTTCTTCTAATTCTTCTTCTTCTTCTAATTCTTCTTCTTCTTCTTCTAATTCTTCTTCTTCTTCTTCTAATTCTTCTCCTTCTAATTCTTCTTCTTCTTCTTCTAATTCTTCTTCTTCTCCTTCTAATTCTTCTTCTTCTTCTTCTAATTCTTCTTCTGCTTCTTCTAATTCTTCTACTTCTTCTTCTAATTCTTCTTCTTCTTCTAATTCTTCTTCTTCTTCTTATAATTCTTCTTCTTCTTATAATTCTTCTTCTTCTTCTTATAATTCTTCTTCTTCTTATAATTCTTCTTCTTCTTCCACTTCTTCTTCTTCTTCTTCTTCCACTTCTTCTTCTTCTTCTTCTTCTTCCACTTCTTCTTCTTCTTCTTCTTCTTCTTCTTCTTCTTCTTCTTCTTCTTCTTCTTCTTCATCTTCTTTTGCTTCCACTTCTTCTTCTTCTTCCTCTTTTTCTTCTAATTCTTCTTCTTCGTCTTCTAATTCTTCTTCTTCTTCTAATTCTTCTTCTTCTTCTTCTTCTTCTTCTTCTTCGTCTTCTTTTGCTTCCACTTCTTCTTCTTCTTCCTCTTTTTCTTCTAATTCTTCTTCTTCTTCTTCCTCTTTTTCTTCTAATTCTTCTTCTTCTTCCTCTTTTTCTTCTAATTCTTCTTCTTCTTCTAATTTTTCTTCTTCTTCTAATTCTTCTTCTTCTTCTTCTAATTCTTCTTCTTCTTCTAATTCTTCTTCTTCTTCTTCTAATTCTTCTTCTTCTTCTTCTAATTCTTCTTCTTCTTCTAATTCTTCTTCTTCTTCTTCTAATTCTTCTTCTTCTTCTTCTTCTTCTTCTTCTTCGTCTTCTTTTGCTTCCACTTCTTCTTCTTCTTTCTCTTTTTCTTCTAATTCTTCTTCTTCGTCTTCTAATTCTTCTTCTTCTTCTTCTAATTCTTCTTCTTCTTCTTCTTCTTCTTCGTCTTCTTTTGCTTCCACTTCTTCTTCTTCTTCCTCTTTTTCTTCTAATTCTTCTTCTTCTTCTTCATCTTTTTCTTCTAATTCTTCTTCTTCTTCTTCCTCTTTTTCTTCTAATTCTTCTTCTTCTAATTCTTCTTCTTCTAATTCTTCTTCTTCTAATTCTTCTTCTTCTTCTTCTAATTCTTCTTCTTCTTCTAATTCTTCTTCTTCTTCTTCTAATTCTTCTTCTTCTTCTAATTCTTCTTCTTCTTCTTCTTCTAATTCTTCTTCTTCTAATTCTTCTTCTTCTTCTTCCACTTCTTCTTCTTCGTCTTCTTCTGCTTCCACTTCTTCTTCTTCTTCTTCTTCTTCTTCTTCTTCTTCTTCTGCTTCCACTTCTTCTTCTTCTTCCTCTTTTTCTTCTAATTCTTCTCTTCTTCTTCTAATTCTTCTTCTTCTAATTCTTCTTCTTCTTCTTCTAATTCTTCTTCTTCTTCTTCTTCATCTTCTTCGTATTCTTTTGCTTCCACTTCTTCTTCTTCCTCTTTTTCTTCTAATTCTTCTTCTTCCTCTTTTTCTTCTAATTCTTCTTCTTCTTCTTCTTCCTCTCTTTCTTCTAATTCTTCTTCTTCTTCTAATTCTTCTTCTTATTCTTCTAATTCTTCTTCTTCTTCTTCCTCTTTTTTTTCTAATTCTTCTTCTTCTTCTTCTTCTAATTCTTCTTCTTCTTCTTCTTCTAATTCTTCTTCTTCTTCTTCTCTTTCTCCTTCTTCTTCTTCTAATTCTTCTTCTTCTAATTCTTCTTCTTCTTCTTCTAATTCTTCTTCTTCTTCTTCTAATTCTTCTTCTCCTTCTAATTCTTCTTCTTCTTCTTCTAATTCTTCTTCTTCTCCTTCTAATTCTTCTTCTTCTTCTTCTTCTAATTCTTCTTCTGCTTCTTCTAATTCTTCTACTTCTTCTTCTAATTCTTCTTCTTCTTCTAATTCTTCTTCTTCTTCTTATAATTCTTCTTCTTCTTATAATTCTTCTTCTTCTTCCACTTCTTCTTCTTCTTCTTCTTCCACTTCTTCTTCTTCTTCTTCTTCTTCCACTTCTTCTTCTTCTTCTTCTTCTTCTTCTTCCACTTCTTCTTCTTCTTCTTCTTCTTCTTTTTCTTGTTCTTACTCTGCTTCTTCTTCTTCTTCTTCTTCTTCTTCTTCTTCTTCTGCTTCTTCTGCTTCTTCTTCTTCTTCTTCTGCTTCTTCTTCTTCTGCTTCTTCTGCTGCTGCTGCTTCTACTTCTTCTGCTGCTGCTGCTTCTTCTTCTGCTGCTGCTGTTTCTTCTTCTTCTGCTGCTTCTTCTTCTTCTTCTTCTTCTGCTGCTTCTTCTTCTTCTTCTGCTTCTTCTTCTTCTGCTTCTTCTTCTGCTGCTGCTGCTGCTTCTTCTTCTTCTGCTGCTGCTGCTTCTTCTTCTGCTGCTGCTGCTTCTCTTCTTCTGCTGCTTCTCTTCTTCTGCTGCTTCTTCTTCTGCTGCTTCTTCTTCTTCTTCTTCTTCTTCTTCTTCTTCTGCTGCTGCTTCTTCTTCTGCTGCTGCTGATTCTTCTTCTTCTGCTGCTGCTGCTTCTTCTTCTGCTTCTTCTTCTTCTTCTTCTGCTTCTGCTTCTTCTTCTTCTTCTTCTTCTGCTTCTGCTTCTGCTTCTTCTTCTTCTTCTTCTTCTTCTACTTCTTCTTCTTCTTCTTACTCAAAAATGTCCCTAACGTATTGTTGAATGGTATAATTTGGCCGTGCTTTCTAAAATATCCATAACTTATAGTTGAGTGGTATAATCTGGGAGAGGCTGACAGAAATGTCCATAACTTAGCGTTGAGTGGTATAGTCTGGGGGGACCTGACATAAATGTCCCAAACTTATTGTTGAAAGGTATAACCTGGGGGGAGCTGACAGAAATGTCAAAAAATTATTGTTGAGTCATATAATCTGGGGGTTGCTGAGAGAAATGTCAGAAAATTATCATGGAATGGTATAATCTGGGGATAGACAAAAATGTCCCTAACGTATTGATGAATGGTATAATTTGGCCGTGCTTTCCAAAATGTCCATAACTTATAGTTGAGTGGTATAATCTGGGGGTGGCTGACAGAAATGTACATAACTTATTGTTGAATTTTAGAATCTTCGGAAACTGACCGAAATATCCCAAAATTATCGTTGAATGGTATAATCTGGGGGGAGTTGACAGAAATGTCAGAAAATTATCATGGAATGGTATAATCTGGGGGAACTGACAAAAATGTCCATAACATGTTGCTGAACGGTATAATCTGGAGGGAGCTGAGAAAAATGTACGAAACTTATCGTTGAGTGGTATTATCTGGTATAGTCTGGGGGGAGCTGACACAAATGTACATAATTTATTTTTGATTGTTATAATTTGCGGACAGCAGACAGAAATGTCCATAACTTATTGTTCAATGGTATAATCTGGGGTGATTTGACATAAATGTCCCAAACTTATTGTATGATCTGGGGGGAGTTGACAAGAATGTCAGAAACTTATCATTGAATGGTATCATCTGGGGGGAGCTGACAAAAATGTCCCTAACGTATTGTTCAATGCTATAGTCTGGGGGGAGCAGACAAAAAGATCCATAACTTATTGTTGAGTGGTATAATCTGGAGATGCTGACAAAATTGTCCATAACTTATATTTGAGTGGTATAATCTGTGGGTGGCTGACAGAAATGTACTTAACTTATTGTTGAATTTTAGAATCTTCGGAAACTGACAGAAATGTCGAAAAATTATCGTTGAATGGTATAATCTGGGGGGAGTTGACAGAAATGTCAGAAAATTATCATGGAATGGTATAATCTGGGGGAACTGACAAAAATGTCCATAACATGTTGCTGAACGGTATAATCTGGAGGGAGCTGAGAAAAATGTACGAAACTTATCGTTGAGTGGTATTATCTGGTATAGTCTGGGGGGAGCTGACACAAATATACATAATTTATTTTTGATTGTTATAATTTGCGGACAGCAGACAGAAATGTCCATAACTTATTGTTCAATCGTATAATCTGGGGTGATTTGACATAAATGTCCCAAACTTATTGTACGATCTGGGGGGAGTTGACAACAATGTCAGAAATTTTTCATTGAACGGTATATTCTAGGGGGAGCTGAAACAAATGTACATAATTTATTGTTGAGTGTTATAATTTGCGGACAGCTGACAGAAATGTCCATAACTTAGCGTTGAGTGGTATAATCCAGGGGGATTTGACATAAATGTCCCAAACTTATTGTATGATCTGGGGGGAGTTGACAAGAATGTCAGAAACTTATCATTGAATGGTATCATCTGGGGGGAGCTGACAAAAATGTCTATAACTTAGTGTTCAGTGGTATTATTTGTGTGGAGCTGACAGAAATGTCCATAACTTATTGTTTAGTGTAATAATTTGGGGTCAGCTGAAAAAAATGTCCATAACGTATTGTTCAATGCTATAGTCTGGGGGGAGCAGACAAAAATGTCCATAACTTACTGTTGAGTGTAACAATCTGGGGTGAACTGACAGAAATGTACAGAACTTATTGTTGAACGTTATAATTTGAGGAGAGCTGACAAAAAGGTCCATAACTTATTGTTGAGTGGTGCAATCCGGAGATGCTGACAAAATTGTCCATAACTTATAGTTGAGTGGTATAATCTGGGGGTGGCTGACAGAAATGTCTATAACTTAGTCTTGAGTGGTTTTATTTGTGTGGAGCTGTCAGAAATGTCCATAACTTATTGTTGAGTGTAATAATTTGGGGTGATCTGACAGAAATGTACATAACTTATTGTTGAGTGCAATAATCTGGGGTGAGCTGTCAAAAATGTACATAACATGTTGTTGAACGGTATAATCTGGAGGGAGCTGAGAAAAATGTCCGAAACTTATCGTTGAAAGGTATAATCTGGGGGGAGTTGACAACAATGTCAGAATCTTATCATTGAATGGTACAATCTAGGGGGACCTTACAAAAATGTCCATAACTTATTGTTCAATGGTAGAAACTGGGGTTGACTGAAAGAAATGTCTATAAATTATTGTTGTGTGGTATAATTTGTGGGGTGCTGTCAGCAATGTCCATAACTTATTGTTGAGTGGTATCATCTGAAGGCAGCTGACAGAAATGTCGAAAAATTATCATTGAGTGGTATAATCTGGGGGGAGCTGATAGAAATTTCCATAACTTATATTTGAGTTGTATAATCTGAAAGTAGCTGCGAGAAATGTCTATAACTTAATGTTGAGTGGTATAAATTTGGGGAGCTGTCAGAAATGTCCATAACTTAACATTGAATTTTATAATCTGGGAGTGCTGACAGAAATTACGATAAATTATCATTGAATGGTATAATCTGAAGGTAGCTGATATACATGTATATAACCTATTCTTGAGTGGTATAATTTGTGGGGCGCTGTCAGAAATGTCAACAACTAAGTGTTGAACGTTATAATCTGGGAGTGGCTGACATAAATGTCCCAAACTTATTGTTGAAAGGTATAACCTGGGGGGAGCTGACAGAAATGTCGAAATATTATCGTTGAGTGGTATAATCTGGGGGTGGCTGACAAAAATGTCCCTAACGTATTGTTCAATGGTATAGTCTGGGGGGAGCAGCCAAAATGTCCATAACATACTGTTGAGTGTAACAATCTGGGATGAACTGACAGAAATGTACAGAACTTATTGTTGAATGTTATAATTTGAGGGGAGCTGACAAAAAGGTCCATAACTTATTGTTGAGTGGTATAATCAGGAGATGCTGACAAAATTGTCCAGAACTTATAGTTGAGTGGTATAATCTGGGGGTGGCTGACAGAAAAGTACATAACTTATTATTGAATTTTAGATTCTTCGGAAACTGACAGAAATGTCGAAAAATTATCGTTGAATGGTATAATCTGGGGGGAGTTGACAGAAATGTCAGAAAATTATCATGGAATGGTATAATCTGGGGGAACTGACAAAAATGTCCATAACATGTTGTTGAACGGTATAATCTGGAGGGAGCTGAGAAAAATGTACGAAACTTATCGTTGAGTGGTATTATCTGGAATAGTCTGGGGGGAGCTGACACATAACTTATAGTTGAGTGGTATTAAATGGGGGTGGTTGACAGAAATGTCTATAACTTATTGTTGAGTGGTATAGTTTGTGTGGTGCTGTCAGAAATGTCCATAACTTATCGTTGAGTGGTATAATCCAGCGGGATTTGACATAAATGTCACAAACTTATTGTATGATCTTGGGGGAGTTGACAAGAATGTCGGTAACTTATCATTGAATGGTATCATCTGGGGGGAGCTGACAAAAATGTCCCTAACGTATTGTTCAAAGCTATAGTCTGGGGAGAGCAGACAAAAATGTCCATAACTTACTGTTGAGTGTAACAATCTAGGTTGAACTGACAGAAATGTACAGAACTTATTGTTGAATGTTATAATTTGAAGGGAGCTGACAAAAAGGTCCATAACTTACTGTTGAGTGGTATAATCTGGAGATGCTGACAAAATTGTCCATAACTTATAGTTGAGTGGTATAATCTGGGGGTGGCTGACAGAAATGTACATAACTTTTTGTTGAATTTTAGAATCTTCGGAAACTGACAGAAATGTCAAAAAATTATCATTGAGTGGTATAATCTGGGGGGAGTTGACAGAAATTTCAGAAAATTATCATGGAATGGTATAATCTGGGGGAACTGACAAAAATGTCCATAACATGTTGTTGAACGGTACAATCTGGAGGGAGCTGAGAAAAATGTACGAAACTTATCGTTGAGTGGTATTATCTGGTATAGTCTGTGGGGAGCTGACACAAATGTACATAATTTATTGTTGGTTGTTATAATTTGCGGACAGCAGACAGAAATGACCATAACTTATTGTTCAATGGTATAATCTGGGGTGATTTGACATAAATGTCCCAAACCTATTGTATGATCTGGGGGGAGTTGACAACAATGTCAGAAATTTATCATTGAATGGGTTATTCTAGGGGGAGCTGTCAGAAATGTCCATACCTTATTGTTGAGTGTAATAATTTGGGGTGAGCTGACAGAAATGTACATAACTTATTGTTGAATTTTAGAATCTTCGGAAACTGACAGAAATATCAAAAATTTATCATGGAATGGTATAATCTGGAGTAACTGACAAAAATGTCCCTAACGTATTGTTGAATGGTATAATTTGGCCGTGCTTTCAAAAATGTCCATAACTTATAGTTGAGTGGTATAATCTGGGGAAGGCTGACAGAAATGTCCATAATTTAGCGTTGAGTGGTATAGTCTGGGGGGACCTGACATAAATGTCCCAAACTTATTGTTGAAAGGTATAACCTTGGGGGAGCTGACAGAAATGTCGAAAAATTATCGTTGAGTCGTATAATCTGGGGGTTGCTGAGAGAAATGTCAGAAAATTATCATGGAATGGTATAATCTGGGGACTGACAAAAATGTCCCTAACGTATTGATGAATGGTATAATTTGGCCGTGCTTTCCAAAATGTCCATAACTTATAGTTGAGTGGTATAATCTGGGGATGGCTGACAGAAATGTCTATAACTTAGTGTTCTGTGGTATTATTTGTGTGGAGCTGTCAGAAATGTCCATAACTTATTGTTGAGTGTAATAATTTGGGGTGAGCTGACAGAAATGTACATAACTTATTGTTGAATTTTAGAATCTTCGGAAACTGACAGAAATGTCGAAAATTTATCATGGAATGATATAATCTGGTGGGAGTTGACAGAAATGTCAGAAAACTATCATGGAATGGTATAATCTGGGGGTACTGACAAAAATATCCATAACATGTTGTTGAACGGTATAATCTGGAGGGAGCTGAGAAAAATGTCCGAAACTTATCGTTGAAAGGTATAATCTGGGGGGAGTTGACAACAATGTCAGAATCTTATCATTGAATGGTATAATCTAGGGGGACCTTACAAAAATGTCCATAACTTATTGTTCAATGGTAGAAACTGGGGTTGACTGAAAGAAATGTCTATAAATTATTGTTGTGTGGTATAATTTGTGGGGTGCTGTCAGCAATGTCCATAACTTATTGTTGAGTGGTATCATCTGAAGGCAGCTGACAGAAATGTCGAAAAATTATCATTGAGTGGTATAATCTGGGGGGAGCTGATAGAAATTTCCATAACTTATATTTGAGTTGTATAATCTGAAAGTAGCTGCGAGAAATGTCTATAACTTAATGTTGAGTGGTATAAATTTGGGGAGCTGTCAGAAATGTCCATAACTTAACATTGAATTTTATAATCTGGGAGTGCTGACAGAAATTACGATAAATTATCATTGAATGGTATAATCTGAAGGTAGCTGATATACATGTATATAACCTATTCTTGAGTGGTATAATTTTTGGGGCGCTGTCAGAAATGTCAACAACTAAGTGTTGAACGTTATAATCTGGGAGTGGCTGACATAAATGTCCCAAACTTATTGTTGAAAGGTATAACCTGGGGGGAGCTGACAGAAATGTCGAAATATTATCGTTGAGTGGTATAATCTGGGGGTGGCTGACAAAAATGTCCCTAACGTATTGTTCAATGGTATAGTCTGGGGGGAGCAGCCAAAATGTCCATAACATACTGTTGAGTGTAACAATCTGGGATGAACTGACAGAAATGTACAGAACTTATTGTTGAATGTTATAATTTGAGGGGAGCTGACAAAATTGTCCAGAACTTATAGTTGAGTGGTATAATCTGGGGGTGGCTGACAGAAAAGTACATAACTTATTATTGAATTTTAGATTCTTCGGAAACTGACAGAAATGTCGAAAAATTATCGTTGAATGGTATAATCTGGGGGGAGTTGACAGAAATGTCAGAAAATTATCATGGAATGGTATAATCTGGGGGAACTGACAAAAATGTCCATAACATGTTGTTGAACGGTATAATCTGGAGGGAGCTGAGAAAAATGTACGAAACTTATCGTTGAGTGGTATTATCTGGTATAGTCTGGGGGGAGCTGACACATAACTTATAGTTGAGTGGTATTAAATGGGGGTGGTTGACAGAAATGTCTATAACTTATTGTTGAGTGGTATAGTTTGTGTGGTGCTGTCAGAAATGTCCATAACTTATCGTTGAGTGGTATAATCCAGCGGGATTTGACATAAATGTCACAAACTTATTGTATGATCTTGGGGGAGTTGACAAGAATGTCAGTAACTTATCATTGAATGGTATCATCTGGGGGGAGCTGACAAAAATGTCCCTAACGTATTGTTCAAAGCTATAGTCTGGGGAGAGCAGACAAAAATGTCCATAACTTACTGTTGAGTGTAACAATCTAGGTTGAACTGACAGAAATGTACAGAACTTATTGTTGAATGTTATAATTTGAAGGGAGCTGACAAAAAGGTCCATAACTTACTGTTGAGTGGTATAATCTGGAGATGCTGACAAAATTGTCCATAACTTATAGTTGAGTGGTATAATCTGGGGGTGGCTGACAGAAATGTACATAACTTTTTGTTGAATTTTAGAATCTTCGGAAACTGACAGAAATGTCAAAAAATTATCATTGAGTGGTATAATCTGGGGGGAGTTGACAGAAATTTCAGAAAATTATCATGGAATGGTATAATCTGGGGGAACTGACAAAAATGTCCATAACATGTTGTTGAACGGTACAATCTGGAGGGAGCTGAGAAAAATGTACGAAACTTATCGTTGAGTGGTATTATCTGGTATAGTCTGTGGGGAGCTGACACAAATGTACATAATTTATTGTTGGTTGTTATAATTTGCGGACAGCAGACAGAAATGACCATAACTTATTGTTCAATGGTATAATCTGGGGTGATTTGACATAAATGTCCCAAACCTATTGTATGATCTGGGGGGAGTTGACAACAATGTCAGAAATTTATCATTGAATGGGTTATTCTAGGGGGAGCTGTCAGAAATGTCCATACCTTATTGTTGAGTGTAATAATTTGGGGTGAGCTGACAGAAATGTACATAACTTATTGTTGAATTTTAGAATCTTCGGAAACTGACAGAAATATCAAAAATTTATCATGGAATGGTATAATCTGGAGTAACTGACAAAAATGTCCCTAACGTATTGTTGAATGGTATAATTTGGCCGTGCTTTCAAAAATGTCCATAACTTATAGTTGAGTGGTATAATCTGGGGAAGGCTGACAGAAATGTCCATAATTTAGCGTTGAGTGGTATAGTCTGGGGGGACCTGACATAAATGTCCCAAACTTATTGTTGAAAGGTATAACCGTGGGGGAGCTGACAGAAATGTCGAAAAATTATCGTTGAGTCGTATAATCTGGGGGTTGCTGAGAGAAATGTCAGAAAATTATCATGGAATGGTATAATCTGGGGACTGACAAAATTGTCCCTAACGTATTGATGAATGGTATAATTTGGCCGTGCTTTCCAAAATGTCCATAACTTATAGTTGAGTGGTATAATCTGGGGATGGCTGACAGAAATGTCTATAACTTAGTGTTCTGTGGTATTATTTGTGTGGAGCTGTCAGAAATGTCCATAACTTATTGTTGAGTGTAATAATTTGGGGTGAGCTGACAGAAATGTACATAACTTATTGTTGAGTGTAATAATTTGAGGTGAGCTGACAGAAATGTACATAACTTATTGTTGAATTTTAGAATCTTCGGAAACTGACAGAAATGTCGAAAATTTATCATGGAATGATATAATCTGGTGGGAGTTGACAGAAATGTCAGAAAACTATCATGGAATGGTATAATCTGGGGGTACTGACAAAAATATCCATAACATGTTGTTGAACGTTATAGTCTGGGGGGAGCTGACACAAATGTACATAATTTATTGTTGATTGTTATAATTTGCGGACAGCAGACAGAAATGTCCATAACTTATTGTTCAATTGTATAATCTGGGGTGATTTGACATAAATGTCCCAAACATATTGTATGATCTGGGGGGAGTTGAGAACAATGTCAGAAATTTATCATTGAATGGTATATTCTAGGGTGAGCTGACACAAATGTACATAATTTATTGTTGAGTGTTATAATTTGCGGACAACTGACAGAAATGTCCATAACTTAGCGTTGAGTGGTATAATCCAGGGGGATTTGACATAAATGTCCCAAACTTATTGTATGATCTTGGGGGAGTTGACAAGTATGTCAGTAACTTATCATTGAATGGTATCATCTGGGGTGAGCTGACAAAAATTTCCCTAACGTATTGTTCAATGCTATAGTCTGGAGGGAGCAGACAAAAACGTCCATAACTTGCTGTTGAGTGTAACAATCTGGGGTGAACTGACAGAAATGTACAGAACTTATTGTTGAATGTTATAATTTGAAGGGAGCTGACAAAAAGGTCCATAACTTATTGTTGAGTGGTATAATCTGGAGATGCTGGCAAAATTGTCCATAACTTATAGTTGAGTGGTATAATCTGGGGGTGGCTGACAGAAATGTCTATAACTTAGTGTTGTGTGGTATTATTTGTGTGGAGCTGTCAGAAATGTCCATAACTTATTGTTGAGTGTAATAATTTGGGGTGAGCTGACAGAAATATACATAACTTATTGTTGAGTGTAATAATTTGGGGTGAGCTGACAGAAATGTACATAACTTATTGTTGAATTTTAGAATCTTCGGAAACTGACAGAAATGTCGAAAATTTATCATGGAATGGTATAATCTGGAGGAACTGACAAAAATGTCCCTAACGTATTGTTGAATGGTATAATTTGGCCGTGCTTTCAAAAATGTCCATAACTTATAGTTGAGTGGTATAATCTGGGGGTGGCTGACAAAAATGTCCCTAGCGAATTCTTCAATGGTATAGTCAGGGGGGAGCAGACAAAAATGTCCATAACTTACTGTTGAGTGGTATAATCTGGAGATGCTGACAAAATTGTCCATAACTTATAGTTGAGTGGTATAATCTGGGGGTGGCTGACAGAAATGTACATAACTTTTTGTTGAATTTTAGAATCTTCGGAAACTGACAGAAATGTCAAAAAATTATCATTGAGTGGTATAATCTGGGGGGAGTTGACAGAAATTTCAGAAAATTATCATGGAATGGTATAATCTGGGGGAACTGACAAAAATGTCCATAACATGTTGTTGAACGGTACAATCTGGAGGGAGCTGAGAAAAATGTACGAAACTTATCGTTGAGTGGTATTATCTGGTATAGTCTGTGGGGAGCTGACACAAATGTACATAATTTATTGTTGGTTGTTATAATTTGCGGACAGCAGACAGAAATGACCATAACTTATTGTTCAATGGTATAATCTGGGGTGATTTGACATAAATGTCCCAAACCTATTGTATGATCTGGGGGGAGTTGACAACAATGTCAGAAATTTATCATTGAATGGGTTATTCTAGGGGGAGCTGACACAAATGTACATAATTTATTGTTGATTGTTATAATTTGCGGACAGCTGACAGAAATGTCCATAACTTAGGGTTGAGTGGTATAATCCAGGGGGATTTGACATTAATGTCCCAAACTTATTGTATGATCTTGGGGGATTTGACAAGAATGTCAGTAACTTATCATTGATTGGTATCATCTGGGGTGTGCTGACAAAAATGACCCAAACGTATTGTTCAATGCTATAGTCTGGGGGGAGCAGACAAAAACGTCCATAACTTACTGTTGAGTGTAACAATCTGGGGTGAACTGACAGAAATGTACACAACTTATTGTTGAATATTAGAATCTTCGGAAACTGACAGAAATATCGAAAAGTTATAGTTGAATGGTATAATCTGGGGGGAGTTGACAGAAATGTCAGAAAATCATCATGGAATGGTATAATCTGGGGGTACTGACAAAAATGTCCCTAACGTATTGTTGAATGGTATAATTTGGCCGTGCTTTCAAAAATGTCCATAACTTATAGTTGAGTGGTATAATCTGGGGGAGGCTGACAGAATGTCCATAACTTAGCGTTGAGTGGTATAGTCTGGGGGGACCTGACATAAATGTTCCAAACTTATTGTTGAAAGGTATAACCTTGGGGGAGCTGACAGAAATGTCGAAAAATTATCGTTGAGTCGTATAATCTGGGGGTTGCTGAGAGAAATGTCAGAAAATTATCATGGAATGGTCTAATCTGGGGGGAGTTGACAGAAATGTCAGAAAATTATCATGGAATGGTATAATCTGGGGGTACTGACAAAAATGTCCATAACATGTTGTTGAACGGTATAATCTGGGGGTGGCTGACAGAAATGTCTATAACTTAGTGTTGTGTGGTATTATTTGTGTGGAGCTGACAGAAATGTCCATAACTTATTGTTGAGTGTAATAATTTGGGGTGAGATGACAGAAATGTACATAACTTATTGTTGTATTTTAGAATCTTCGGAAACTGACAGAAATGTCGAAAATTTATCGTGGAATGGTATACTCTGGGGGGAGTTGACAGAAATGTCAGAAGATTATCATGGAATGGTATAATCTTGGGGAACTGACAAAAATGTCCATAACATGTTGTTGAACGGTATAGTCTGGGGGGAGCTGACACAAATGTATATAATTTATTGTTGATTGTTATAATTTGCGGACAGCAGACAGAAATGTCCATAACTTATTGTTCAATGGTATAATCTGGGGTGATTTGACATAAATGTCCCAAACTTATTGTATGATCTGGGGGGAGTTGACAACAATGTCAGAAATTTATCATTGAATGGTATATTCTAGGGGGAGCTGACACAAATGTACATAATTTATTGTTGAGTGTTATAATTTGCGGACAGCTGACAGAAATGTCCATAACTTAGCGTGGAGTGGTATAATCCAGGGGGATTTGACATAAATGTCCCAAACTTATTGTATGATCTTGGGGGAGTTGACAAGAATGTCAGTAACTTATCATTGAATGGTATCATCTGGGGTGAGCTGACAAAAATGTCCCTAAAGGTATTGTTCAATGCTATAGTCTGGGGGGAGCAGACAAAAACGTCCATAACTTACTGTTGAGGGTAACAATCTGGGGTGAACTGACAGAAATGTACAGAACTTATTGTTGAATGTTATAATTTGAAGGGATCTGACAAAAAGGTCCATAACTTATTGTTGAGTGGTATAATCTGGAGATGCTGACAAAATTGTCCATAACTTATAGTTGAGTGGAATAATCTGGGGGTGGCTGACAGAAAAGTACATAACTTATTGTTGAATTTTAGATTCTTCGGAAACTGACAGAAATGTCGAAAATTTATCATGGAATGATATAATCTGGTGGGAGTTGACAGAAATGTCAGAAAATTATCATGGAATGGTATAATCTGGGGGAACTGACAAAAATATCCATAACATGTTGTTGAACGTTATAGTCTGGGGGGAGCTGACACAAATGTACATAATTTATTGTTGATTGTTATAATTTGCGGACAGCAGACAGAAATGTCCATAACTTATTGTTCAATTGTATAATCTGGGGTGATTTGACATAAATGTCCCAAACATATTGTATGATCTGGGGGGAGTTGAGAACAATGTCAGAAATTTATCATTGAATGGTATATTCTAGGGTGAGCTGACACAAATGTACATAATTTATTGTTGAGTGTTATAATTTGCGGACAACTGACAGAAATGTCCATAACTTAGCGTTGAGTGGTATAATCCAGGGGGATTTGACATAAATGTCCCAAACTTATTGTATGATCTTGGGGGAGTTGACAAGTATGTCAGTAACTTATCATTCAATGGTATCATCTGGGGTGAGCTGACAAAAATTTCCCTAACGTATTGTTCAATGCTATAGTCTGGAGGGAGCAGACAAAAACGTCCATAACTTGCTGTTGAGTGTAACAATCTGGGGTGAACTGACAGAAATGTACAGAACTTATTGTTGAATGTTATAATTTGAAGGGAGCTGACAAAAAGGTCCATAACTTATTGTTGAGTGGTATAATCTGGAGATGCTGGCAAAATTGTCCATAACTTATAGTTGAGTGGTATAATCTGGGGGTGGCTGACAGAAATGTCTATAACTTAGTGTTGTGTGGTATTATTTGTGTGGAGCTGTCAGAAATGTCCATAACTTATTGTTGAGTGTAATAATTTGGGGTGAGCTGACAGAAATATACATAACTTATTGTTGAGTGTAATAATTTGGGGTGAGCTGACAGAAATGTACATAACTTATTGTTGAATTTTAGAATCTTCGGAAACTGACAGAAATGTCGAAAATTTATCATGGAATGGTATAATCTGGAGGAACTGACAAAAATGTCCCTAACGTATTGTTGAATGGTTTAATTTGGCCGTGCTTTCAAAAATGTCCATAACTTATAGTTGAGTGGTATAATCTGGGGGTGGCTGACAAAAATGTCCCTAGCGAATTCTTCAATGGTATAGTCAGGGGGGAGCAGACAAAAATGTCCATAACTTACTGTTGAGTGGTATAATCTGGAGATGCTGACAAAATTGTCCATAACTTATAGTTGAGTGGTATAATCTGGGGGTGGCTGACAGAAATGTACATAACTTTTTGTTGAATTTTAGAATCTTCGGAAACTGACAGAAATGTCAAAAAATTATCATTGAGTGGTATAATCTGGGGGGAGTTGACAGAAATTTCAGAAAATTATCATGGAATGGTATAATCTGGGGGTAGTGACAAAAATGTCCATAACATGTTGTTGAACGGTACAATCTGGAGGGAGCTGAGAAAAATGTACGAAACTTATCGTTGAGTGGTATTATCTGGTATAGTCTGTGGGGAGCTGACACAAATGTACATAATTTATTGTTGGTTGTTATAATTTGCGGACAGCAGACAGAAATGACCATAACTTATTGTTCAATGGTATAATCTGGGGTGATTTGACATAAATGTCCCAAACCTATTGTATGATCTGGGGGGAGTTGACAACAATGTCAGAAATTTATCATTGAATGGGTTATTCTAGGGGGAGCTGACACTAATGTACATAATTTATTGTTGATTGTTATAATTTGCGGACAGCTGACAGAAATGTCCATAACTTAGGGTTGAGTGGTATAATCCAGGGGGATTTGACATTAATGTCCCAAACTTATTGTATGATCTTGGGGGATTTGACAAGAATGTCAGTAACTTATCATTGATTGGTATCATCTGGGGTGTGCTGACAAAAATGACCCAAACGTATTGTTCAATGCTATAGTCTGGGGGGAGCAGACAAAAACGTCCATAACTTACTGTTGAGTGTAACAATCTGGGGTGAACTGACAGAAATGTACACAACTTATTGTTGAATATTAGAATCTTCGGAAACTGACAGAAATATCGAAAAGTTATCGTTGAATGGTATAATCTGGGGGGAGTTGACAGAAATGTCAGAAAATCATCATGGAATGGTATAATCTGGGGGTACTGACATAAATGTCCCTAACGTATTGTTGAATGGTATAATTTGGCCGTGCTTTCAAAAATGTCCATAACTTATAGTTGAGTGGTATAATCTGGGGGAAGCTGACAGAATGTCCATAACTTAGCGTTGAGTGGTATAGTCTGGGGGGACCTGACATAAATGTTCCAAACTTATTGTTGAACGTTATAATTTGAGGAGAGCTGACAAAAAGGTCCATAACTTATTGTTGAGTGGTGCAATCCGGAGATGCTGACAAAATTGTCCATAACTTATAGTTGAGTGGTATAATCTGGGGGTGGCTGACAGAAATGTCTATAACTTAGTCTTGAGTGGTTTTATTTGTGTGGAGCTGTCAGAAATGTCCATAACTTATTGTTGAGTGTAATAATTTGGGGTGATCTGACAGAAATGTACATAACTTATTGTTGAGTGCAATAATCTGGGGTGAGCTGTCAAAAATGTACATAACATGTTGTTGAACGGTATAATCTGGAGGGAGCTGAGAAAAATGTCCGAAACTTATCGTTGAAAGGTATAATCTGGGGGGAGTTGACAACAATGTCAGAATCTTATCATTGAATGGTACAATCTAGGGGGACCTTACAAAAATGTCCATAACTTATTGTTCAATGGTAGAAACTGGGGTTGACTGAAAGAAATGTCTATAAATTATTGTTGTGTGGTATAATTTGTGGGGTGCTGTCAGCAATGTCCATAACTTATTGTTGAGTGGTATCATCTGAAGGCAGCTGACAGAAATGTCGAAAAATTATCATTGAGTGGTATAATCTGGGGGGAGCTGATAGAAATTTCCATAACTTATATTTGAGTTGTATAATCTGAAAGTAGCTGCGAGAAATGTCTATAACTTAATGTTGAGTGGTATAAATTTGGGGAGCTGTCAGAAATGTCCATAACTTAACATTGAATTTTATAATCTGGGAGTGCTGACAGAAATTACGATAAATTATCATTGAATGGTATAATCTGAAGGTAGCTGATATACATGTATATAACCTATTCTTGAGTGGTATAATTTGTGGGGCGCTGTCAGAAATGTCAACAACTAAGTGTTGAACGTTATAATCTGGGAGTGGCTGACATAAATGTCCCAAACTTATTGTTGAAAGGTATAACCTGGGGGGAGCTGACAGAAATGTCGAAATATTATCGTTGAGTGGTATAATCTGGGGGTGGCTGACAAAAATGTCCCTAACGTATTGTTCAATGGTATAGTCTGGGGGGAGCAGCCAAAATGTCCATAACATACTGTTGAGTGTAACAATCTGGGATGAACTGACAGAAATGTACAGAACTTATTGTTGAATGTTATAATTTGAGGGGAGCTGACAAAAAGGTCCATAACTTATTGTTGAGTGGTATAATCAGGAGATGCTGACAAAATTGTCCAGAACTTATAGTTGAGTGGTATAATCTGGGGATGGCTGACAGAAAAGTACATAACTTATTATTGAATTTTAGATTCTTCGGAAACTGACAGAAATGTCGAAAAATTATCGTTGAATGGTATAATCTGGGGGGAGTTGACAGAAATGTCAGAAAATTATCATGGAATGGTATAATCTGGGGGAACTGACAAAAATGTCCATAACATGTTGTTGAACGGTATAATCTGGAGGGAGCTGAGAAAAATGTACGAAACTTATCGTTGAGTGGTATTATCTGGTATAGTCTGGGGGGAGCTGACACATAACTTATAGTTGAGTGGTATTAAATGGGGGTGGTTGACAGAAATGTCTATAACTTATTGTTGAGTGGTATAGTTTGTGTGGTGCTGTCAGAAATGTCCATAACTTATCGTTGAGTGGTATAATCCAGCGGGATTTGACATAAATGTCACAAACTTATTGTATGATCTTATTGACAAGAATGTCGGTAACTTATCATTGAATGGTATCATCTGGGGGGAGCTGACAAAAATGTCCCTAACGTATTGTTCAAAGCTATAGTCTGGGGAGAGCAGACAAAAATGTCCATAACTTACTGTTGAGTGTAACAATCTAGGTTGAACTGACAGAAATGTACAGAACTTATTGTTGAATGTTATAATTTGAAGGGAGCTGACAAAAAGGTCCATAACTTACTGTTGAGTGGTATAATCTGGAGATGCTGACAAAATTGTCCATAACTTATAGTTGAGTGGTATAATCTGGGGGTGGCTGACAGAAATGTACATAACTTTTTGTTGAATTTTAGAATCTTCGGAAACTGACAGAAATGTCAAAAAATTATCATTGAGTGGTATAATCTGGGGGGAGTTGACAGAAATTTCAGAAAATTATCATGGAATGGTATAATCTGGGGGAACTGACAAAAATGTCCATAACATGTTGTTGAACGGTACAATCTGGAGGGAGCTGAGAAAAATGTACGAAACTTATCGTTGAGTGGTATTATCTGGTATAGTCTGTGGGGAGCTGACACAAATGTACATAATTTATTGTTGGTTGTTATAATTTGCGGACAGCAGACAGAAATGACCATAACTTATTGTTCAATGGTATAATCTGGGGTGATTTGACATAAATGTCCCAAACCTATTGTATGATCTGGGGGGAGTTGACAACAATGTCAGAAATTTATCATTGAATGGGTTATTCTAGGGGGAGCTGTCAGAAATGTCCATACCTTATTGTTGAGTGTAATAATTTGGGGTGAGCTGACAGAAATGTACATAACTTATTGTTGAATTTTAGAATCTTCGGAAACTGACAGAAATATCAAAAATTTATCATGGAATGGTATAATCTGGAGTAACTGACAAAAATGTCCCTAACGTATTGTTGAATGGTATAATTTGGCCGTGCTTTCAAAAATGTCCATAACTTATAGTTGAGTGGTATAATCTGGGGAAGGCTGACAGAAATGTCCATAATTTAGCGTTGAGTGGTATAGTCTGGGGGGACCTGACATAAATGTCCCAAACTTATTGTTGAAAGGTATAACCTTGGGGGAGCTGACAGAAATGTCGAAAAATTATCGTTGAGTCGTATAATCTGGGGGTTGCTGAGAGAAATGTCAGAAAATTATCATGGAATGGTATAATCTGGGGACTGACAAAATTGTCCCTAACGTATTGATGAATGGTATAATTTGGCCGTGCTTTCCAAAATGTCCATAACTTATAGTTGAGTGGTATAATCTGGGGATGGCTGACAGAAATGTCTATAACTTAGTGTTCTGTGGTATTATTTGTGTGGAGCTGTCAGAAATGTCCATAACTTATTGTTGAGTGTAATAATTTGGGGTGAGCTGACAGAAATGTACATAACTTATTGTTGAGTGTAATAATTTGAGGTGAGCTGACAGAAATGTACATAACTTATTGTTGAATTTTAGAATCTTCGGAAACTGACAGAAATGTCGAAAATTTATCATGGAATGATATAATCTGGTGGGAGTTGACAGAAATGTCAGAAAACTATCATGGAATGGTATAATCTGGGGGTACTGACAAAAATATCCATAACATGTTGTTGAACGGTATAATCTGGAGGGAGCTGAGAAAAATGTCCGAAACTTATCGTTGAAAGGTATAATCTGGGGGGAGTTGACAACAATGTCAGAATCTTATCATTGAATGGTATAATCTAGGGGGACCTTACAAAAATGTCCATAACTTATTGTTCAATGGTAGAAACTGGGGTTGACTGAAAGAAATGTCTATAAATTATTGTTGTGTGGTATAATTTGTGGGGTGCTGTCAGCAATGTCCATAACTTATTGTTGAGTGGTATCATCTGAAGGCAGCTGACAGAAATGTCGAAAAATTATCATTGAGTGGTATAATCTGGGGGGAGCTGATAGAAATTTCCATAACTTATATTTGAGTTGTATAATCTGAAAGTAGCTGCGAGAAATGTCTATAACTTAATGTTGAGTGGTATAAATTTGGGGAGCTGTCAGAAATGTCCATAACTTAACATTGAATTTTATAATCTGGGAGTGCTGACAGAAATTACGATAAATTATCATTGAATGGTATAATCTGAAGGTAGCTGATATACATGTATATAACCTATTCTTGAGTGGTATAATTTTTGGGGCGCTGTCAGAAATGTCAACAACTAAGTGTTGAACGTTATAATCTGGGAGTGGCTGACATAAATGTCCCAAACTTATTGTTGAAAGGTATAACCTGGGGGGAGCTGACAGAAATGTCGAAATATTATCGTTGAGTGGTATAATCTGGGGGTGGCTGACAAAAATGTCCCTAACGTATTGTTCAATGGTATAGTCTGGGGGGAGCAGCCAAAATGTCCATAACATACTGTTGAGTGTAACAATCTGGGATGAACTGACAGAAATGTACAGAACTTATTGTTGAATGTTATAATTTGAGGGGAGCTGACAAAATTGTCCAGAACTTATAGTTGAGTGGTATAATCTGGGGGTGGCTGACAGAAAAGTACATAACTTATTATTGAATTTTAGATTCTTCGGAAACTGACAGAAATGTCGAAAAATTATCGTTGAATGGTATAATCTGGGGGGAGTTGACAGAAATGTCAGAAAATTATCATGGAATGGTATAATCTGGGGGAACTGACAAAAATGTCCATAACATGTTGTTGAACGGTATAATCTGGAGGGAGCTGAGAAAAATGTACGAAACTTATCGTTGAGTGGTATTATCTGGTATAGTCTGGGGGGAGCTGACACATAACTTATAGTTGAGTGGTATTAAATGGGGGTGGTTGACAGAAATGTCTATAACTTATTGTTGAGTGGTATAGTTTGTGTGGTGCTGTCAGAAATGTCCATAACTTATCGTTGAGTGGTATAATCCAGCGGGATTTGACATAAATGTCACAAACTTATTGTATGATCTTGGGGGAGTTGACAAGAATGTCAGTAACTTATCATTGAATGGTATCATCTGGGGGGAGCTGACAAAAATGTCCCTAACGTATTGTTCAAAGCTATAGTCTGGGGAGAGCAGACAAAAATGTCCATAACTTACTGTTGAGTGTAACAATCTAGGTTGAACTGACAGAAATGTACAGAACTTATTGTTGAATGTTATAATTTGAAGGGAGCTGACAAAAAGGTCCATAACTTACTGTTGAGTGGTATAATCTGGAGATGCTGACAAAATTGTCCATAACTTATAGTTGAGTGGTATAATCTGGGGGTGGCTGACAGAAATGTACATAACTTTTTGTTGAATTTTAGAATCTTCGGAAACTGACAGAAATGTCAAAAAATTATCATTGAGTGGTATAATCTGGGGGGAGTTGACAGAAATTTCAGAAAATTATCATGGAATGGTATAATCTGGGGGAACTGACAAAAATGTCCATAACATGTTGTTGAACGGTACAATCTGGAGGGAGCTGAGAAAAATGTACGAAACTTATCGTTGAGTGGTATTATCTGGTATAGTCTGTGGGGAGCTGACACAAATGTACATAATTTATTGTTGGTTGTTATAATTTGCGGACAGCAGACAGAAATGACCATAACTTATTGTTCAATGGTATAATCTGGGGTGATTTGACATAAATGTCCCAAACCTATTGTATGATCTGGGGGGAGTTGACAACAATGTCAGAAATTTATCATTGAATGGGTTATTCTAGGGGGAGCTGTCAGAAATGTCCATACCTTATTGTTGAGTGTAATAATTTGGGGTGAGCTGACAGAAATGTACATAACTTATTGTTGAATTTTAGAATCTTCGGAAACTGACAGAAATATCAAAAATTTATCATGGAATGGTATAATCTGGAGTAACTGACAAAAATGTCCCTAACGTATTGTTGAATGGTATAATTTGGCCGTGCTTTCAAAAATGTCCATAACTTATAGTTGAGTGGTATAATCTGGGGAAGGCTGACAGAAATGTCCATAATTTAGCGTTGAGTGGTATAGTCTGGGGGGACCTGACATAAATGTCCCAAACTTATTGTTGAAAGGTATAACCTTGGGGGAGCTGACAGAAATGTCGAAAAATTATCGTTGAGTCGTATAATCTGGGGGTTGCTGAGAGAAATGTCAGAAAATTATCATGGAATGGTATAATCTGGGGACTGACAAAATTGTCCCTAACGTATTGATGAATGGTATAATTTGGCCGTGCTTTCCAAAATGTCCATAACTTATAGTTGAGTGGTATAATCTGGGGATGGCTGACAGAAATGTCTATAACTTAGTGTTCTGTGGTATTATTTGTGTGGAGCTGTCAGAAATGTCCATAACTTATTGTTGAGTGTAATAATTTGGGGTGAGCTGACAGAAATGTACATAACTTATTGTTGAGTGTAATAATTTGAGGTGAGCTGACAGAAATGTACATAACTTATTGTTGAATTTTAGAATCTTCGGAAACTGACAGAAATGTCGAAAATTTATCATGGAATGATATAATCTGGTGGGAGTTGACAGAAATGTCAGAAAACTATCATGGAATGGTATAATCTGGGGGTACTGACAAAAATATCCATAACATGTTGTTGAACGTTATAGTCTGGGGGGAGCTGACACAAATGTACATAATTTATTGTTGATTGTTATAATTTGCGGACAGCAGACAGAAATGTCCATAACTTATTGTTCAATTGTATAATCTGGGGTGATTTGACATAAATGTCCCAAACATATTGTATGATCTGGGGGGAGTTGAGAACAATGTCAGAAATTTATCATTGAATGGTATATTCTAGGGTGAGCTGACACAAATGTACATAATTTATTGTTGAGTGTTATAATTTGCGGACAACTGACAGAAATGTCCATAACTTAGCGTTGAGTGGTATAATCCAGGGGGATTTGACATAAATGTCCCAAACTTATTGTATGATCTTGGGGGAGTTGACAAGTATGTCAGTAACTTATCATTGAATGGTATCATCTGGGGTGAGCTGACAAAAATTTCCCTAACGTATTGTTCAATGCTATAGTCTGGAGGGAGCAGACAAAAACGTCCATAACTTGCTGTTGAGTGTAACAATCTGGGGTGAACTGACAGAAATGTACAGAACTTATTGTTGAATGTTATAATTTGAAGGGAGCTGACAAAAAGGTCCATAACTTATTGTTGAGTGGTATAATCTGGAGATGCTGGCAAAATTGTCCATAACTTATAGTTGAGTGGTATAATCTGGGGGTGGCTGACAGAAATGTCTATAACTTAGTGTTGTGTGGTATTATTTGTGTGGAGCTGTCAGAAATGTCCATAACTTATTGTTGAGTGTAATAATTTGGGGTGAGCTGACAGAAATATACATAACTTATTGTTGAGTGTAATAATTTGGGGTGAGCTGACAGAAATGTACATAACTTATTGTTGAATTTTAGAATCTTCGGAAACTGACAGAAATGTCGAAAATTTATCATGGAATGGTATAATCTGGAGGAACTGACAAAAATGTCCCTAACGTATTGTTGAATGGTATAATTTGGCCGTGCTTTCAAAAATGTCCATAACTTATAGTTGAGTGGTATAATCTGGGGGTGGCTGACAAAAATGTCCCTAGCGAATTCTTCAATGGTATAGTCAGGGGGGAGCAGACAAAAATGTCCATAACTTACTGTTGAGTGGTATAATCTGGAGATGCTGACAAAATTGTCCATAACTTATAGTTGAGTGGTATAATCTGGGGGTGGCTGACAGAAATGTACATAACTTTTTGTTGAATTTTAGAATCTTCGGAAACTGACAGAAATGTCAAAAAATTATCATTGAGTGGTATAATCTGGGGGGAGTTGACAGAAATTTCAGAAAATTATCATGGAATGGTATAATCTGGGGGAACTGACAAAAATGTCCATAACATGTTGTTGAACGGTACAATCTGGAGGGAGCTGAGAAAAATGTACGAAACTTATCGTTGAGTGGTATTATCTGGTATAGTCTGTGGGGAGCTGACACAAATGTACATAATTTATTGTTGGTTGTTATAATTTGCGGACAGCAGACAGAAATGACCATAACTTATTGTTCAATGGTATAATCTGGGGTGATTTGACATAAATGTCCCAAACCTATTGTATGATCTGGGGGGAGTTGACAACAATGTCAGAAATTTATCATTGAATGGGTTATTCTAGGGGGAGCTGACACAAATGTACATAATTTATTGTTGATTGTTATAATTTGCGGACAGCTGACAGAAATGTCCATAACTTAGGGTTGAGTGGTATAATCCAGGGGGATTTGACATTAATGTCCCAAACTTATTGTATGATCTTGGGGGATTTGACAAGAATGTCAGTAACTTATCATTGATTGGTATCATCTGGGGTGTGCTGACAAAAATGACCCAAACGTATTGTTCAATGCTATAGTCTGGGGGGAGCAGACAAAAACGTCCATAACTTACTGTTGAGTGTAACAATCTGGGGTGAACTGACAGAAATGTACACAACTTATTGTTGAATATTAGAATCTTCGGAAACTGACAGAAATATCGAAAAGTTATAGTTGAATGGTATAATCTGGGGGGAGTTGACAGAAATGTCAGAAAATCATCATGGAATGGTATAATCTGGGGGTACTGACAAAAATGTCCCTAACGTATTGTTGAATGGTATAATTTGGCCGTGCTTTCAAAAATGTCCATAACTTATAGTTGAGTGGTATAATCTGGGGGAGGCTGACAGAATGTCCATAACTTAGCGTTGAGTGGTATAGTCTGGGGGGACCTGACATAAATGTTCCAAACTTATTGTTGAAAGGTATAACCTTGGGGGAGCTGACAGAAATGTCGAAAAATTATCGTTGAGTCGTATAATCTGGGGGTTGCTGAGAGAAATGTCAGAAAATTATCATGGAATGGTCTAATCTGGGGGGAGTTGACAGAAATGTCAGAAAATTATCATGGAATGGTATAATCTGGGGGTACTGACAAAAATGTCCATAACATGTTGTTGAACGGTATAATCTGGGGGTGGCTGACAGAAATGTCTATAACTTAGTGTTGTGTGGTATTATTTGTGTGGAGCTGACAGAAATGTCCATAACTTATTGTTGAGTGTAATAATTTGGGGTGAGATGACAGAAATGTACATAACTTATTGTTGAATTTTAGAATCTTCGGAAACTGACAGAAATGTCGAAAATTTATCGTGGAATGGTATACTCTGGGGGGAGTTGACAGAAATGTCAGAAGATTATCATGGAATGGTATAATCTTGGGGAACTGACAAAAATGTCCATAACATGTTGTTGAACGGTATAGTCAGGGGGGAGCTGACACAAATGTATATAATTTATTGTTGATTGTTATAATTTGCGGACAGCAGACAGAAATGTCCATAACTTATTGTTCAATGGTATAATCTGGGGTGATTTGACATAAATGTCCCAAACTTATTGTATGATCTGGGGGGAGTTGACAACAATGTCAGAAATTTATCATTGAATGGTATATTCTAGGGGGAGCTGACACAAATGTACATAATTTATTGTTGAGTGTTATAATTTGCGGACAGCTGACAGAAATGTCCATAACTTAGCGTGGAGTGGTATAATCCAGGGGGATTTGACATAAATGTCCCAAACTTATTGTATGATCTTGGGGGAGTTGACAAGAATGTCAGTAACTTATCATTGAATGGTATCATCTGGGGTGAGCTGACAAAAATGTCCCTAAAGGTATTGTTCAATGCTATAGTCTGGGGGGAGCAGACAAAAACGTCCATAACTTACTGTTGAGGGTAACAATCTGGGGTGAACTGACAGAAATGTACAGAACTTATTGTTGAATGTTATAATTTGAAGGGATCTGACAAAAAGGTCCATAACTTATTGTTGAGTGGTATAATCTGGAGATGCTGACAAAATTGTCCATAACTTATAGTTGAGTGGAATAATCTGGGGGTGGCTGACAGAAAAGTACATAACTTATTGTTGAATTTTAGATTCTTCGGAAACTGACAGAAATGTCGAAAATTTATCATGGAATGATATAATCTGGTGGGAGTTGACAGAAATGTCAGAAAATTATCATGGAATGGTATAATCTGGGGGAACTGACAAAAATATCCATAACATGTTGTTGAACGTTATAGTCTGGGGGGAGCTGACACAAATGTACATAATTTATTGTTGATTGTTATAATTTGCGGACAGCAGACAGAAATGTCCATAACTTATTGTTCAATTGTATAATCTGGGGTGATTTGACATAAATGTCCCAAACATATTGTATGATCTGGGGGGAGTTGAGAACAATGTCAGAAATTTATCATTGAATGGTATATTCTAGGGTGAGCTGACACAAATGTACATAATTTATTGTTGAGTGTTATAATTTGCGGACAACTGACAGAAATGTCCATAACTTAGCGTTGAGTGGTATAATCCAGGGGGATTTGACATAAATGTCCCAAACTTATTGTATGATCTTGGGGGAGTTGACAAGTATGTCAGTAACTTATCATTCAATGGTATCATCTGGGGTGAGCTGACAAAAATTTCCCTAACGTATTGTTCAATGCTATAGTCTGGAGGGAGCAGACAAAAACGTCCATAACTTGCTGTTGAGTGTAACAATCTGGGGTGAACTGACAGAAATGTACAGAACTTATTGTTGAATGTTATAATTTGAAGGGAGCTGACAAAAAGGTCCATAACTTATTGTTGAGTGGTATAATCTGGAGATGCTGGCAAAATTGTCCATAACTTATAGTTGAGTGGTATAATCTGGGGGTGGCTGACAGAAATGTCTATAACTTAGTGTTGTGTGGTATTATTTGTGTGGAGCTGTCAGAAATGTCCATAACTTATTGTTGAGTGTAATAATTTGGGGTGAGCTGACAGAAATATACATAACTTATTGTTGAGTGTAATAATTTGGGGTGAGCTGACAGAAATGTACATAACTTATTGTTGAATTTTAGAATCTTCGGAAACTGACAGAAATGTCGAAAATTTATCATGGAATGGTATAATCTGGAGGAACTGACAAAAATGTCCCTAACGTATTGTTGAATGGTTTAATTTGGCCGTGCTTTCAAAAATGTCCATAACTTATAGTTGAGTGGTATAATCTGGGGGTGGCTGACAAAAATGTCCCTAGCGAATTCTTCAATGGTATAGTCAGGGGGGAGCAGACAAAAATGTCCATAACTTACTGTTGAGTGGTATAATCTGGAGATGCTGACAAAATTGTCCATAACTTATAGTTGAGTGGTATAATCTGGGGGTGGCTGACAGAAATGTACATAACTTTTTGTTGAATTTTAGAATCTTCGGAAACTGACAGAAATGTCAAAAAATTATCATTGAGTGGTATAATCTGGGGGGAGTTGACAGAAATTTCAGAAAATTATCATGGAATGGTATAATCTGGGGGTAGTGACAAAAATGTCCATAACATGTTGTTGAACGGTACAATCTGGAGGGAGCTGAGAAAAATGTACGAAACTTATCGTTGAGTGGTATTATCTGGTATAGTCTGTGGGGAGCTGACACAAATGTACATAATTTATTGTTGGTTGTTATAATTTGCGGACAGCAGACAGAAATGACCATAACTTATTGTTCAATGGTATAATCTGGGGTGATTTGACATAAATGTCCCAAACCTATTGTATGATCTGGGGGGAGTTGACAACAATGTCAGAAATTTATCATTGAATGGGTTATTCTAGGGGGAGCTGACACTAATGTACATAATTTATTGTTGATTGTTATAATTTGCGGACAGCTGACAGAAATGTCCATAACTTAGGGTTGAGTGGTATAATCCAGGGGGATTTGACATTAATGTCCCAAACTTATTGTATGATCTTGGGGGATTTGACAAGAATGTCAGTAACTTATCATTGATTGGTATCATCTGGGGTGTGCTGACAAAAATGACCCAAACGTATTGTTCAATGCTATAGTCTGGGGGGAGCAGACAAAAACGTCCATAACTTACTGTTGAGTGTAACAATCTGGGGTGAACTGACAGAAATGTACACAACTTATTGTTGAATATTAGAATCTTCGGAAACTGACAGAAATATCGAAAAGTTATCGTTGAATGGTATAATCTGGGGGGAGTTGACAGAAATGTCAGAAAATCATCATGGAATGGTATAATCTTGGGGTACTGACATAAATGTCCCTAACGTATTGTTGAATGGTATAATTTGGCCGTGCTTTCAAAAATGTCCATAACTTATAGTTGAGTGGTATAATCTGGGGGAAGCTGACAGAATGTCCATAACTTAGCGTTGAGTGGTATAGTCTGGGGGGACCTGACATAAATGTTCCAAACTTATTGTTGAAAGGTATAACCTTGGGGGAGCTGACAGAAATGTCGAAAAATTATCGTTGAGTCGTATAATCTGGGGGTTGCTGAGAGAAATGTCAGAAAATTATCATGGAATGGTCTAATCTGGGGGGAGTTGACAGAAATGTCAGAAAATTATCATGGAATGGTATAATCTGGGGGTACTGACAAAAGTGTCCATAACATGTTGTTGAACGGTATAATCTGGGGGTGGCTGACAGAAATGTCTATAACTTAGTGTTGTGTGGTATTATTTGTGTGGAGCTGACAGAAATGTCCATAACTTATTGTTGAGTGTAATAATTTGGGGTGAGATGACAGAAATGTACATAACTTATTGTTGAATTTTAGAATCTTCGGAAACTGACAGAAATGTCGAAAATTTATCGTGGAATGGTATACTCTGGGGGGAGTTGACAGAAATGTCAGAAGATTATCATGGAATGGTATAATCTTGGGGAAATGACAAAAATGTCCATAACATGTTGTTGAACGGTATAGTCTGGGGGGAGCTGACACAAATGTACATAATTTATTGTTGATTGTTATAATTTGCGGACAGCAGACAGAAATGTCCATAACTTAGCGTGGAGTGGTATAATCCAGGGGGATTTGACATAAATGTCCCAAACTTATTGTATGATCTTGGGGGAGTTGACAAGAATGTCAGTAACTTATCATTGAATGGTATCATCTGGGGTGAGCTGACAAAAATGTCCCTAAAGGTATTGTTCAATGCTATAGTCTGGGGGGAGCAGACAAAAACGTCCATAACTTACTGTTGAGGGTAACAATCTGGGGTGAACTGACAGAAATGTACAGAACTTATTGTTGAATGTTATAATTTGAAGGGATCTGACAAAAAGGTCCATAACTTATTGTTGAGTGGTATAATCTGGAGATGCTGACAAAATTGTCCATAACTTATAGTTGAGTGGTATAATTTGGGGGTGGCTGACAGAAAAGTACATAACTTATTGTTGAATTTTAGATTCTTCGGAAACTGACAGAAATGTCGAAAAATTATCGTTGAATGGTATAATCTGGGGGAGTTGACAGAAATGTCAGAAAATGATCATGGAATGGTATAATCTGGGGGAACTGACAAAAATGTCCGTAACATGTTGTTGAACGGTATAATCTGGAGGGAGCTGAGAAAAATGTACGAAACTTATCGTTGCGTGGTATTATCTGGTATAGTCTGGGGGGAGCTGACACATAACTTATAGTTGAGTGGTATTAAATGGGGGTGGTTGACAGAAATGTCTATAACTTATTGTTGAGTGGTATAGTTTGTGTGGTGCTGTCAGAAATGTCCATAACTTATCGTTGAGTGGTATAATCCAGCGGCATTTGACATAAATGTCACAAACTTATTGTATGATCTTGGGGGAGTTGACAAGAATGTCAGTAACTTATCATTGAATGGTATCATCTGGGGGGAGCTGACAAAAATGTCCCTAACGTATTGTTCAAAGCTATAGTCTGGGGAGAGCAGACAAAAATGTCCATAACTTACTGTTGAGTGTAACAATCTGGGTTGAACTGACAGAAATGTACAGAACTTATTGTTGAATGTTATAATTTGAAGGGAGCTGACAAAAAGGTCCATAACTTACTGTTGAGTGGTATAATCTGGAGATGCTGACAAAATTGTCCATAACTTATAGTTGAGTGGTATAATCTGGGGGTGGCTGACAAAAATGTCCCTAGCGAATTCTTCAATGGTATAGTCAGGGGGGAGCAGACAAAAATGTCCATAACTTACTGTTGAGTGGTATAATCTGGAGATGCTGACAAAATTGTCCATAACTTATAGTTGAGTGGTATAATCTGGGGGTGGCTGACAGAAATGTACATAACTTTTTGTTGAATTTTAGAATCTTCGGAAACTGACAGAAATGTCAAAAAATTATCATTGAGTGGTATAATCTGGGGGGAGTTGACAGAAATTTCAGAAAATTATCATGGAATGGTATAATCTGGGGGTACTGACAAAAATGTCCATAACATGTTGTTGAACGGTACAATCTGGAGGGAGCTGAGAAAAATGTACGAAACTTATCGTTGAGTGGTATTATCTGGTATAGTCTGTGGGGAGCTGACACAAATGTACATAATTTATTGTTGGTTGTTATAATTTGCGGACAGCAGACAGAAATGACCATAACTTATTGTTCAATGGTATAATCTGGGGTGATTTGACATAAATGTCCCAAACCTATTGTATGATCTGGGGGGAGTTGACAACAATGTCAGAAATTTATCATTGAATGGGTTATTCTAGGGGGAGCTGTCAGAAATGTCCATACCTTATTGTTGAGTGTAATAATTTGGGGTGAGCTGACAGAAATGTACATAACTTATTGTTGAATTTTAGAATCTTCGGAAACTGACAGAAATATCGAAAATTTATCATGGAATGGTATAATCTGGAGTAACTGACAAAAATGTCCATAACTTATAGTTGAGTGGTATAATCTGGGGAAGGCTGACAGAAATGTCCATAATTTAGCGTTGAGTGGTATAATCTGGGGAAGGCTGACAGAAATGTCCATAATTTAGCGTTGAGTGGTATAGTCTGGGGGGACCTGACATAAATGTCCCAAACTTATTGTTGAAAGGTATAACCTTGGGGGAGCTGACAGAAATGTCGAAAAATTATCGTTGAGTCGTATAATATGGGGGTTGCTGAGAGAAATGTCAGAAAATTATCATGGAATGGTATAATCTGGGGACTGACAAAAATGTCCCTAACGTATTGATGAATGGTATAATTTGGCCGTGCTTTCCAAAATGTCCATAACTTATAGTTGAGTGGTATAATCTGGGGATGGCTGACAGAAATGTCTATAACTTAGTGTTCTGTGGTATTATTTGTGTGGAGCTGTCAGAAATGTCCATAACTTATTGTTGAGTGTAATAATTTGGGGTGAGCTGACAGAAATGTACATAACTTATTGTTGAGTGTAATAATTTGAGGTGAGCTGACAGAAATGTACATAACTTATTGTTGAATTTTAGAATCTTCGGAAACTGACAGAAATGTCGAAAATTTATCATGGAATGATATAATCTGGTGGGAGTTGACAGAAATGTCAGAAAATTATCATGGAATGGTATAATCTGGGGGAACTGACAAAAATATCCATAACATGTTGTTGAACGTTATAGTCTGGGGGGAGCTGACACAAATGTACATAATTTATTGTTGATTGTTATAATTTGCGGACAGCAGACAGAAATGTCCATAACTTATTGTTCAATGGTATAATCTGGGGTGATTTGACATAAATGTCCCAAACTTATTGTATGATCTGGGGGGAGTTGAGAACAATGTCAGAAATTTATCATTGAATGGTATATTCTAGGGTGAGCTGACACAAATGTACATAATTTATTGTTGAGTGTTATAATTTGCGGACAACTGACAGAAATGTCCATAACTTAGCGTTGAGTGGTATAATCCAGGGGGATTTGACATAAATGTCCCAAACTTATTGTATGATCTTGGGGGAGTTGACAAGTATGTCAGTAACTTATCATTGAATGGTATCATCTGGGGTGAGCTGACAAAAATTTCCCTAACGTATTGTTCAATGCTATAGTCTGGAGGGAGCAGACAAAAACGTCCATAACTTACTGTTGAGTGTAACAATCTGGGGTGAACTGACAGAAATGTACAGAACTTATTGTTGAATGTTATAATTTGAAGGGAGCTGACAAAAAGGTCCATAACTTATTGTTGAGTGGTATAATCTGGAGATGCTGGCAAAATTGTCCATAACTTATAGTTGAGTGGTATAATCTGGGTGTGGCTGACAGAAATGTCTATAACTTAGTGTTGTGTGGTATTATTTGTGTGGAGCTGTCAGAAATGTCCATAACTTATTGTTGAGTGTAATAATTTGGGGTGAGCTGACAGAAATATACATAACTTATTGTTGAGTGTAATAATTTGGGGTGAGCTGACAGAAATGTACATAACTTATTGTTGAATTTTAGAATCTTCGGAAACTGACAGAAATGTCGAAAATTTATCATGGAATGGTATAATCTGGAGGAACTGACAAAAATGTCCCTAACGTATTGTTGAATGGTATAATTTGGCCGTGCTTTCAAAAATGTCCATAACTTATAGTTGAGTGGTATAATCTGGGGGTGGCTGACAAAAATGTCCCTAGCGAATTCTTCAATGGTATAGTCAGGGGGGAGCAGACAAAAATGTCCATAACTTACTGTTGAGTGGTATAATCTGGAGATGCTGACAAAATTGTCCATAACTTATAGTTGAGTGGTATAATCTGGGGGTGGCTGACAGAAATGTACATAACTTTTTGTTGAATTTTAGAATCTTCGGAAACTGACAGAAATGTCAAAAAATTATCATTGAGTGGTATAATCTGGGGGGAGTTGACAGAAATTTCAGAAAATTATCATGGAATGGTATAATCTGGGGGAACTGACAAAAATGTCCATAACATGTTGTTGAACGGTACAATCTGGAGGGAGCTGAGAAAAATGTACGAAACTTATCGTTGAGTGGTATTATCTGGTATAGTCTGTGGGGAGCTGACACAAATGTACATAATTTATTGTTGGTTGTTATAATTTGCGGACAGCGGACAGAAATGACCATAACTTATCGTTCAATGGTATAATCTGGGGTGATTTGACATAAATGTCCCAAACCTATTGTATGATCTGGGGGGAGTTGACAACAATGTCAGAAATTTATCATTGAATGGTATCATCTGGGGTGTGCTGACAAAAATGACCCAAACGTATTGTTCAATGCTATAGTCTGGGGGGAGCAGACAAAAACGTCCATAACTTACTGTTGAGTGTAACAATCTGGGGTGAACTGACAGAAATGTCAGAAAATCATCATGGAATGGTATAATCTGGGGGAACTGACAAAAATGTCCCTAACGTATTGTTGAATGGTATAATTTGGCCGTGCTTTCAAAAATGTCCATAACTTATAGTTGAGTGGTATAATCTGGGGGAAGCTGACAGAATGTCCATAACTTAGCGTTGAGTGGTATAGTCTGGGGGGACCTGACATAAATGTTCCAAACTTATTGTTGAAAGGTATAACCTTGGGGGAGCTGACAGAAATGTCGAAAAATTATCGTTGAGTCGTATAATCTGGGGGTTGCTGAGAGAAATGTCAGAAAATTATCATGGAATAGTCTAATCTGGGGGGAGTTGACAGAAATGTCAGAAAATTATCATGGAATGGTATAATCTGGGGGTACTGACAAAAATGTCCATAACATGTTGTTGAACGGTATAATCTGGGGGTGGCTGACAGAAATGTCTATAACTTAGTGTTGTGTGGTATTATTTGTGTGGAGCTGACAGAAATGTCCATAACTTATTGTTGAGTGTAATAATTTGGGGTGAGATGATAGAAATGTACATAACTTATTGTTGAATTTTAGAATCTTCGGAAACTGACAGAAATGTTGAAAATTTATCGTGGAATGGTATACTCTGGGGGGAGTTGACAGAAATGTCAGAAGATTATCATGGAATGGTATAATCTTGGGGAACTGACAAAAATGTCCATAACATGTTGTTGAACGGTATAGTCTGGGGGGAGCTGACACAAATGTACATAATTTATTGTTGATTGTTATAATTTGCGGACAGCAGACAGAAATGTCCATAACTTATTGTTCAATGGTATAATCTGGGGTGATTTGACATAAATGTCCCAAACTTATTGTATGATCTGGGGGGAGTTGACAACAATGTCAGAAATTTATCATTGAATGGTATATTCTAGGGGGAGCTGACACAAATGTACATAATTTATTGTTGAGTGTTATAATTTGCGGACAGCTGACAGAAATGTCCATAACTTAGCGTGGAGTGGTATAATCCAGGGGGATTTGACATAAATGTCCCAAACTTATTGTATGATCTTGGAGGAGTTGACAAGAATGTCAGTAACTTATCATTGAATGGTATATTCTGGGGTGAGCTGACAAAAATGTCCCTAAAGGTATTGTTCAATGCTATAGTCTGGGGGGAGCAGACAAAAACGTCCATAACTTACTGTTGAGGGTAACAATCTGGGGTGAACTGACAGAAATGTACAGAACTTATTGTTGAATGTTATAATTTGAAGGGAGCTGACAAAAAGGTCCATAACTTATTGTTGAGTGGTATAATCTGGAGATGCTGACAAAATTGTCCATAACTTATAGTTGAGTGGTATAATCTGGGTGTGGCTGACAGAAATGTCTATAACTTAGTGTTGTGTGGTATTATTTGTGTGGAGCTGTCAGAAATGTCCATACCTTATTGTTGAGTGTAATAATTTGGGGTGAGCTGACAGAAGTGTACATAACTTATTGTTGAGTGTAATAATTTGGGGTGATCTGACAGAAATGTACATAACTTATTGTTGAATTTTAGAATCTTCGGAAACTGACAGAAATGTCGAAAATTTATCATGGAATAGTATAATCTGGAGAAACTGACAAAAATGTCCCTAACGTATTGTTGAATGGTATAATTTGGCCGTGCTTTCTAAAATGTCCATAACTTATAGTTGAGTGGTATAATCTGGGGGTGGCTGACAAAAATGTCCCAAGCGAATTGTTCAATGGTATAGTCAGGGGGGAGCAGACAAAAATGTCCATAACTTACTGTTGAGTGGTATAATCTGGAGATGCTGACAAAATTGTCCATAACTTATAGTTGAGTGGTATAATCTGGGGGTGGCTGACAGAAATGTACATAAGTTTTTGTTGAATTTTAGAATCTTCGGAAACTGACAGAAATGTCGAAAATTTATCATTGAGTGGTATAATCTGGGGGGAGTTGACAGAAATTTCAGAAAATTATCATGGAATGGTATAATCTGGGGGAACTGACAAAAATGTCCATAACATGTTGTTGAACGGTACAATCTGGAGGGAGCTGAGAAAAATGTACGAAACTTATCGTTGAGTGGTATTATCTGGTATAGTCTGTGGGGAGCTGACACAAATGTACATAATTTATTGTTGATTGTTATAATTTGCGGACAGCTGACAGAAATGTCCATAACTTAGGGTTGAGTGGTATAATCCAGGGGGATTTGACATTAATGTCCCAAACTTATTGTATGATCTTGGGGGATTTGACAAGAATGTCAGTAACTTATCATTGATTGGTATCATCTGGGGTGTGCTGACAAAAATGACCCAAACGTATTGTTCAATGCTATAGTCTGGGGGGAGCAGACAAAAACGTCCATAACTTACTGTTGAGTGTAACAATCTGGGGTGAACTGACAGAAATGTACACAACTTATTGTTGAATATTAGAATCTTCGGAAACTGACAGAAATATCGAAAAGTTATCGTTGAATGGTATAATCTGGGGGGAGTTGACAGAAATGTCAGAAAATCATCATGGAATGGTATAATCTGGGGGTACTGACATAAATGTCCCTAACGTATTGTTGAATGGTATAATTTGGCCGTGCTTTCAAAAATGTCCATAACTTATAGTTGAGTGGTATAATCTGGGGGAAGCTGACAGAATGTCCATAACTTAGCGTTGAGTGGTATAGTCTGGGGGGACCTGACATAAATGTTCCAAACTTATTGTTGAAAGGTATAACCTTGGGGGAGCTGACAGAAATGTCGAAAAATTATCGTTGAGTCGTATAATCTGGGGGTTGCTGAGAGAAATGTCAGAAAATTATCATGGAATGGTCTAATCTGGGGGGAGTTGACAGAAATGTCAGAAAATTATCATGGAATGGTATAATCTGGGGGTACTGACAAAAGTGTCCATAACATGTTGTTGAACGGTATAATCTGGGGGTGGCTGACAGAAATGTCTATAACTTAGTGTTGTGTGGTATTATTTGTGTGGAGCTGACAGAAATGTCCATAACTTATTGTTGAGTGTAATAATTTGGGGTGAGATGACAGAAATGTACATAACTTATTGTTGAATTTTAGAATCTTCGGAAACTGACAGAAATGTCGAAAATTTATCGTGGAATGGTATACTCTGGGGGGAGTTGACAGAAATGTCAGAAGATTATCATGGAATGGTATAATCTTGGGGAAATGACAAAAATGTCCATAACATGTTGTTGAACGGTATAGTCTGGGGGGAGCTGACACAAATGTACATAATTTATTGTTGATTGTTATAATTTGCGGACAGCAGACAGAAATGTCCATAACTTAGCGTGGAGTGGTATAATCCAGGGGGATTTGACATAAATGTCCCAAACTTATTGTATGATCTTGGGGGAGTTGACAAGAATGTCAGTAACTTATCATTGAATGGTATCATCTGGGGTGAGCTGACAAAAATGTCCCTAAAGGTATTGTTCAATGCTATAGTCTGGGGGGAGCAGACAAAAACGTCCATAACTTACTGTTGAGGGTAACAATCTGGGGTGAACTGACAGAAATGTACAGAACTTATTGTTGAATGTTATAATTTGAAGGGATCTGACAAAAAGGTCCATAACTTATTGTTGAGTGGTATAATCTGGAGATGCTGACAAAATTGTCCATAACTTATAGTTGAGTGGTATAATTTGGGGGTGGCTGACAGAAAAGTACATAACTTATTGTTGAATTTTAGATTCTTCGGAAACTGACAGAAATGTCGAAAAATTATCGTTGAATGGTATAATCTGGGGGAGTTGACAGAAATGTCAGAAAATGATCATGGAATGGTATAATCTGGGGGAACTGACAAAAATGTCCGTAACATGTTGTTGAACGGTATAATCTGGAGGGAGCTGAGAAAAATGTACGAAACTTATCGTTGCGTGGTATTATCTGGTATAGTCTGGGGGGAGCTGACACATAACTTATAGTTGAGTGGTATTAAATGGGGGTGGTTGACAGAAATGTCTATAACTTATTGTTGAGTGGTATAGTTTGTGTGGTGCTGTCAGAAATGTCCATAACTTATCGTTGAGTGGTATAATCCAGCGGCATTTGACATAAATGTCACAAACTTATTGTATGATCTTGGGGGAGTTGACAAGAATGTCAGTAACTTATCATTGAATGGTATCATCTGGGGGGAGCTGACAAAAATGTCCCTAACGTATTGTTCAAAGCTATAGTCTGGGGAGAGCAGACAAAAATGTCCATAACTTACTGTTGAGTGTAACAATCTGGGTTGAACTGACAGAAATGTACAGAACTTATTGTTGAATGTTATAATTTGAAGGGAGCTGACAAAAAGGTCCATAACTTACTGTTGAGTGGTATAATCTGGAGATGCTGACAAAATTGTCCATAACTTATAGTTGAGTGGTATAATCTGGGGGTGGCTGACAAAAATGTCCCTAGCGAATTCTTCAATGGTATAGTCAGGGGGGAGCAGACAAAAATGTCCATAACTTACTGTTGAGTGGTATAATCTGGAGATGCTGACAAAATTGTCCATAACTTATAGTTGAGTGGTATAATCTGGGGGTGGCTGACAGAAATGTACATAACTTTTTGTTGAATTTTAGAATCTTCGGAAACTGACAGAAATGTCAAAAAATTATCATTGAGTGGTATAATCTGGGGGGAGTTGACAGAAATTTCAGAAAATTATCATGGAATGGTATAATCTGGGGGTACTGACAAAAATGTCCATAACATGTTGTTGAACGGTACAATCTGGAGGGAGCTGAGAAAAATGTACGAAACTTATCGTTGAGTGGTATTATCTGGTATAGTCTGTGGGGAGCTGACACAAATGTACATAATTTATTGTTGGTTGTTATAATTTGCGGACAGCAGACAGAAATGACCATAACTTATTGTTCAATGGTATAATCTGGGGTGATTTGACATAAATGTCCCAAACCTATTGTATGATCTGGGGGGAGTTGACAACAATGTCAGAAATTTATCATTGAATGGGTTATTCTAGGGGGAGCTGTCAGAAATGTCCATACCTTATTGTTGAGTGTAATAATTTGGGGTGAGCTGACAGAAATGTACATAACTTATTGTTGAATTTTAGAATCTTCGGAAACTGACAGAAATATCGAAAATTTATCATGGAATGGTATAATCTGGAGTAACTGACAAAAATGTCCATAACTTATAGTTGAGTGGTATAATCTGGGGAAGGCTGACAGAAATGTCCATAATTTAGCGTTGAGTGGTATAATCTGGGGAAGGCTGACAGAAATGTCCATAATTTAGCGTTGAGTGGTATAGTCTGGGGGGACCTGACATAAATGTCCCAAACTTATTGTTGAAAGGTATAACCTTGGGGGAGCTGACAGAAATGTCGAAAAATTATCGTTGAGTCGTATAATATGGGGGTTGCTGAGAGAAATGTCAGAAAATTATCATGGAATGGTATAATCTGGGGACTGACAAAAATGTCCCTAACGTATTGATGAATGGTATAATTTGGCCGTGCTTTCCAAAATGTCCATAACTTATAGTTGAGTGGTATAATCTGGGGATGGCTGACAGAAATGTCTATAACTTAGTGTTCTGTGGTATTATTTGTGTGGAGCTGTCAGAAATGTCCATAACTTATTGTTGAGTGTAATAATTTGGGGTGAGCTGACAGAAATGTACATAACTTATTGTTGAGTGTAATAATTTGAGGTGAGCTGACAGAAATGTACATAACTTATTGTTGAATTTTAGAATCTTCGGAAACTGACAGAAATGTCGAAAATTTATCATGGAATGATATAATCTGGTGGGAGTTGACAGAAATGTCAGAAAATTATCATGGAATGGTATAATCTGGGGGAACTGACAAAAATATCCATAACATGTTGTTGAACGTTATAGTCTGGGGGGAGCTGACACAAATGTACATAATTTATTGTTGATTGTTATAATTTGCGGACAGCAGACAGAAATGTCCATAACTTATTGTTCAATGGTATAATCTGGGGTGATTTGACATAAATGTCCCAAACTTATTGTATGATCTGGGGGGAGTTGAGAACAATGTCAGAAATTTATCATTGAATGGTATATTCTAGGGTGAGCTGACACAAATGTACATAATTTATTGTTGAGTGTTATAATTTGCGGACAACTGACAGAAATGTCCATAACTTAGCGTTGAGTGGTATAATCCAGGGGGATTTGACATAAATGTCCCAAACTTATTGTATGATCTTGGGGGAGTTGACAAGTATGTCAGTAACTTATCATTGAATGGTATCATCTGGGGTGAGCTGACAAAAATTTCCCTAACGTATTGTTCAATGCTATAGTCTGGAGGGAGCAGACAAAAACGTCCATAACTTACTGTTGAGTGTAACAATCTGGGGTGAACTGACAGAAATGTACAGAACTTATTGTTGAATGTTATAATTTGAAGGGAGCTGACAAAAAGGTCCATAACTTATTGTTGAGTGGTATAATCTGGAGATGCTGGCAAAATTGTCCATAACTTATAGTTGAGTGGTATAATCTGGGTGTGGCTGACAGAAATGTCTATAACTTAGTGTTGTGTGGTATTATTTGTGTGGAGCTGTCAGAAATGTCCATAACTTATTGTTGAGTGTAATAATTTGGGGTGAGCTGACAGAAATATACATAACTTATTGTTGAGTGTAATAATTTGGGGTGAGCTGACAGAAATGTACATAACTTATTGTTGAATTTTAGAATCTTCGGAAACTGACAGAAATGTCGAAAATTTATCATGGAATGGTATAATCTGGAGGAACTGACAAAAATGTCCCTAACGTATTGTTGAATGGTATAATTTGGCCGTGCTTTCAAAAATGTCCATAACTTATAGTTGAGTGGTATAATCTGGGGGTGGCTGACAAAAATGTCCCTAGCGAATTCTTCAATGGTATAGTCAGGGGGGAGCAGACAAAAATGTCCATAACTTACTGTTGAGTGGTATAATCTGGAGATGCTGACAAAATTGTCCATAACTTATAGTTGAGTGGTATAATCTGGGGGTGGCTGACAGAAATGTACATAACTTTTTGTTGAATTTTAGAATCTTCGGAAACTGACAGAAATGTCAAAAAATTATCATTGAGTGGTATAATCTGGGGGGAGTTGACAGAAATTTCAGAAAATTATCATGGAATGGTATAATCTGGGGGAACTGACAAAAATGTCCATAACATGTTGTTGAACGGTACAATCTGGAGGGAGCTGAGAAAAATGTACGAAACTTATCGTTGAGTGGTATTATCTGGTATAGTCTGTGGGGAGCTGACACAAATGTACATAATTTATTGTTGGTTGTTATAATTTGCGGACAGCGGACAGAAATGACCATAACTTATCGTTCAATGGTATAATCTGGGGTGATTTGACATAAATGTCCCAAACCTATTGTATGATCTGGGGGGAGTTGACAACAATGTCAGAAATTTATCATTGAATGGTATCATCTGGGGTGTGCTGACAAAAATGACCCAAACGTATTGTTCAATGCTATAGTCTGGGGGGAGCAGACAAAAACGTCCATAACTTACTGTTGAGTGTAACAATCTGGGGTGAACTGACAGAAATGTCAGAAAATCATCATGGAATGGTATAATCTGGGGGAACTGACAAAAATGTCCCTAACGTATTGTTGAATGGTATAATTTGGCCGTGCTTTCAAAAATGTCCATAACTTATAGTTGAGTGGTATAATCTGGGGGAAGCTGACAGAATGTCCATAACTTAGCGTTGAGTGGTATAGTCTGGGGGGACCTGACATAAATGTTCCAAACTTATTGTTGAAAGGTATAACCTTGGGGGAGCTGACAGAAATGTCGAAAAATTATCGTTGAGTCGTATAATCTGGGGGTTGCTGAGAGAAATGTCAGAAAATTATCATGGAATAGTCTAATCTGGGGGGAGTTGACAGAAATGTCAGAAAATTATCATGGAATGGTATAATCTGGGGGTACTGACAAAAATGTCCATAACATGTTGTTGAACGGTATAATCTGGGGGTGGCTGACAGAAATGTCTATAACTTAGTGTTGTGTGGTATTATTTGTGTGGAGCTGACAGAAATGTCCATAACTTATTGTTGAGTGTAATAATTTGGGGTGAGATGATAGAAATGTACATAACTTATTGTTGAATTTTAGAATCTTCGGAAACTGACAGAAATGTTGAAAATTTATCGTGGAATGGTATACTCTGGGGGGAGTTGACAGAAATGTCAGAAGATTATCATGGAATGGTATAATCTTGGGGAACTGACAAAAATGTCCATAACATGTTGTTGAACGGTATAGTCTGGGGGGAGCTGACACAAATGTACATAATTTATTGTTGATTGTTATAATTTGCGGACAGCAGACAGAAATGTCCATAACTTATTGTTCAATGGTATAATCTGGGGTGATTTGACATAAATGTCCCAAACTTATTGTATGATCTGGGGGGAGTTGACAACAATGTCAGAAATTTATCATTGAATGGTATATTCTAGGGGGAGCTGACACAAATGTACATAATTTATTGTTGAGTGTTATAATTTGCGGACAGCTGACAGAAATGTCCATAACTTAGCGTGGAGTGGTATAATCCAGGGGGATTTGACATAAATGTCCCAAACTTATTGTATGATCTTGGAGGAGTTGACAAGAATGTCAGTAACTTATCATTGAATGGTATATTCTGGGGTGAGCTGACAAAAATGTCCCTAAAGGTATTGTTCAATGCTATAGTCTGGGGGGAGCAGACAAAAACGTCCATAACTTACTGTTGAGGGTAACAATCTGGGGTGAACTGACAGAAATGTACAGAACTTATTGTTGAATGTTATAATTTGAAGGGAGCTGACAAAAAGGTCCATAACTTATTGTTGAGTGGTATAATCTGGAGATGCTGACAAAATTGTCCATAACTTATAGTTGAGTGGTATAATCTGGGTGTGGCTGACAGAAATGTCTATAACTTAGTGTTGTGTGGTATTATTTGTGTGGAGCTGTCAGAAATGTCCATACCTTATTGTTGAGTGTAATAATTTGGGGTGAGCTGACAGAAGTGTACATAACTTATTGTTGAGTGTAATAATTTGGGGTGATCTGACAGAAATGTACATAACTTATTGTTGAATTTTAGAATCTTCGGAAACTGACAGAAATGTCGAAAATTTATCATGGAATAGTATAATCTGGAGAAACTGACAAAAATGTCCCTAACGTATTGTTGAATGGTATAATTTGGCCGTGCTTTCTAAAATGTCCATAACTTATAGTTGAGTGGTATAATCTGGGGGTGGCTGACAAAAATGTCCCAAGCGAATTGTTCAATGGTATAGTCAGGGGGGAGCAGACAAAAATGTCCATAACTTACTGTTGAGTGGTATAATCTGGAGATGCTGACAAAATTGTCCATAACTTATAGTTGAGTGGTATAATCTGGGGGTGGCTGACAGAAATGTACATAAGTTTTTGTTGAATTTTAGAATCTTCGGAAACTGACAGAAATGTCGAAAATTTATCATTGAGTGGGAGTTGACAGAAATTTCAGAAAATTATCATGGAATGGTATAATCTGGGGGAACTGACAAAAATGTCCATAACATGTTGTTGAACGGTACAATCTGGAGGGAGCTGAGAAAAATGTACGAAACTTATCGTTGAGTGGTATTATCTGGTATAGTCTGTGGGGAGCTGACACAAATGTACATAATTTATTGTTGATTGTTATAATTTGCGGACAGCTGACAGAAATGTCCATAACTTAGGGTTGAGTGGTATAATCCAGGGGGATTTGACATTAATGTCCCAAACTTATTGTATGATCTTGGGGGATTTGACAAGAATGTCAGTAACTTATCATTGATTGGTATCATCTGGGGTGTGCTGACAAAAATGACCCAAACGTATTGTTCAATGCTATAGTCTGGGGGGAGCAGACAAAAACGTCCATAACTTACTGTTGAGTGTAACAATCTGGGGTGAACTGACAGAAATGTACACAACTTATTGTTGAATATTAGAATCTTCGGAAACTGACAGAAATATCGAAAAGTTATCGTTGAATGGTATAATCTGGGGGGAGTTGACAGAAATGTCAGAAAATCATCATGGAATGGTATAATCTGGGGGAACTGACAAAAATGTCCCTAACGTATTGTTGAATGGTATAATTTGGCCGTGCTTTCAAAAATGTCCATAACTTATAGTTGAGTGGTATAATCTGGGGGAAGCTGACAGAATGTCCATAACTTAGCGTTGAGTGGTATAGTCTGGGGGGACCTGACATAAATGTTCCAAACTTATTGTTGAAAGGTATAACCTTGGGGGAGCTGACAGAAATGTCGAAAAATTATCGTTGAGTCGTATAATCTGGGGGTTGCTGAGAGAAATGTCAGAAAATTATCATGGAATGGTCTAATCTGGGGGGAGTTGACAGAAATGTCAGAAAATTATCATGGAATGGTATAATCTGGGGGTACTGACAAAAATGTCCATAACATGTTGTTGAACGGTATAATCTGGGGGTGGCTGACAGAAATGTCTATAACTTAGTGTTGTGTGGTATTATTTGTGTGGAGCTGACAGAAATGTCCATAACTTATTGTTGAGTGTAATAATTTGGGGTGAGATGACAGAAATGTACATAACTTATTGTTGAATTTTAGAATCTTCGGAAACTGACAGAAATGTCGAAAATTTATCGTGGAATGGTATACTCTGGGGGGAGTTGACAGAAATGTCAGAAGATTATCATGGAATGGTATAATCTTGGGGAACTGACAAAAATGTCCATAACATGTTGTTGAACGGTATAGTCTGGGGGGAGCTGACACAAATGTACATAATTTATTGTTGATTGTTATAATTTGCGGACAGCAGACAGAAATGTCCATAACTTATTGTTCAATGGTATAATCTGGGGTGATTTGACATAAATGTCCCAAACTTATTGTATGATCTGGGGGGAGTTGACAACAATGTCAGAAATTTATCATTGAATGGTATATTCTAGGGGGAGCTGACACAAATGTACATAATTTATTGTTGAGTGTTATAATTTGCGGACAGCTGACAGAAATGTCCATAACTTAGCGTGGAGTGGTATAATCCAGGGGGATTTGACATAAATGTCCCAAACTTATTGTATGATCTTGGAGGAGTTGACAAGAATGTCAGTAACTTATCATTGAATGGTATCATCTGGGGTGAGCTGACAAAAATGTCCCTAAAGGTATTGTTCAATGCTATAGTCTGGGGGGAGCAGACAAAAACGTCCATAACTTACTGTTGAGGGTAACAATCTGGGGTGAACTGACAGAAATGTACAGAACTTATTGTTGAATGTTATAATTTGAAGGGAGCTGACAAAAAGGTCCATAACTTATTGTTGAGTGGTATAATCTGGAGATGCTGACAAAATTGTCCATAACTTATAGTTGAGTGGTATAATCTGGGTGTGGCTGACAGAAATGTCTATAACTTAGTGTTGTGTGGTATTATTTGTGTGGAGCTGTCAGAAATGTCCATACCTTATTGTTGAGTGTAATAATTTGGGGTGAGCTGACAGAAGTGTACATAACTTATTGTTGAGTGTAATAATTTGGGGTGATCTGACAGAAATGTACATAACTTATTGTTGAATTTTAGAATCTTCGGAAACTGACAGAAATGTCGAAAATTTATCATGGAATAGTATAATCTGGAGAAACTGACAAAAATGTCCCTAACGTATTGTTGAATGGTATAATTTGGCCGTGCTTTCTAAAATGTCCATAACTTATAGTTGAGTGGTATAATCTGGGGGTGGCTGACAAAAATGTCCCAAGCGAATTGTTCAATGGTATAGTCAGGGGGGAGCAGACAAAAATGTCCATAACTTACTGTTGAGTGGTATAATCTGGAGATGCTGACAAAATTGTCCATAACTTATAGTTGAGTGGTATAATCTGGGGGTGGCTGACAGAAATGTACATAAGTTTTTGTTGAATTTTAGAATCTTCGGAAACTGACAGAAATGTCGAAAATTTATCATTGAGTGGTATAATCTGGGGGGAGTTGACAGAAATTTCAGAAAATTATCATGGAATGGTATAATCTGGGGGAACTGACAAAAATATCCATAACATGTTGTTGAACGGTATAGTCTGGGGGGAGCTGACACAAATGTACATAATTTATTGTTGATTGTTATAATTTGCGGACAGCAGACAGAAATGTCCATAATTTATTGTTCAATGGTATAATCTGGGGTGATTTGACATAAATGTCCCAAACTTATTGTATGATCTGGGGGGAGTTGACAACAATGTCAGAAATTTATCATTGAATGGTATATTCTAGGGTGAGCTGACACAAATGTACATAATTTATTGTTGAGTGTTATAATTTGCGGACAGCTGACAGAAATGTCCATAACTTAGCGTTGAGTGGTATAATCCAGGGGGATTTGACATAAATGTCCCAAACTTATTGTATGATCTTGGGGGAGTTGACAAGTATGTCAGTAACTTATCATTGAATGGTATCATCTGGGGTGAGCTGACAAAAATGTCCCTAACGTATTGTTCAATGCTATAGTCTGGGGGGAGCAGACAAAAACGTCCATAACTTACTGTTGAGTGTAACAATCTGGGGTGAACTGACAGAAATGTACAGAACTTATTGTTGAATGTTATAATTTGAAGGGAGCTGACAAAAAGATCCATAACTTATCGTTGAGTGGTATAATCTGGAGATGCTGGCAAAATTGTCCATAACTTATAGTTGAGTGGTATAATCTGGGGGTGGCTGACCGAAATGCCTATAACTTAGTGTTGTGTGGTATTATTTGTGTGGAGCAGTCAGAAATGTCCATAACTTATTGTTGAGTGTAATAATTTGGGGTGAGCTGACAGAAGTGTACATAACTTATTGTTGAGTGTAATAATTTGGGGTGATCTGACAGAAATGTACATAACTTATTGTTGAATTTTAGAATCTTCGGAAACTGACAGAAATGTCGAAAATTTATCATGGAATGGTATAATCTGGAGGAACTGACAAAAATGTCCCTAACATATTGTGGAATGGTATAATTTGGCCGTGCTTTCAAAAATGTCCATAACTTATAGTTGAGTGGTATAATCTGGGGAAGGCTGACAGAAATGTCCATAACTTAGCGTTGAGTGGTATAGTCTGGGGGGACCTGACATAAATGTCCCAAACTTATTGTTGAAAGGTATAACCTTGGGGGAGCTGACAGAAATGTCGAAAAATTATCGTTGAGTCGTATAATCTGGGGGTTGCTGAGAGAAATGTCAGAAAATTATCATGGAATGGTATAATCTGGGGACTGACAAAAATGTCCCTAACGTATTGATGAATGGTATAATTTGGGCGTGCTTTCCAAAATGTCCATAACTTATAGTTGAGTGGTATAATCTCGGGGTGGTTGACAGAAATGTCTATAACTTATTGTTGAGTGGTATCGTTTGTGTGGAGCTGTCAGAAATGTCCATAACTTATTGTTGAGTGTAATAATCTGGGGTGAGCTGACAAAAATGTCCATCACATGTTGTTGAACGGTATAATCTGGAGGGAGCTGAGAAAAATGTCCGAAACTTATCGTTGAAAGGTATAATCTGTGGGGAGTTGACAACAATGACAGAATCTGATCATTGAATGGTATAATCTAGGGGGACCTTACAAAAATGTGCATAACTTATTGTTCAATGGTATCATTTGGGGGTGGCTGAAAGAAATGTCTACAAATTATTGTTGTGTGGTATAATTTGTGGGGAGCTGTCAGAAATGTCCATAACTTATTGTTGAGTGGTATCATCTGAAGGCATCTGACAGAAATGTCGAAAAATGATCATTGAGTGGTATAATCTGCGGGGAGCTGATAGAAATTTCCATAACTTATAGTTGAGTTGAATAATCTGAAAGTAGCTGAGAGAAATGTCTATAACTTAATGTTGAGTGGTATAAATTGTGGGGAGCCGTCAGAAATGTCCATAACTTAACATTGAATGTTATAATCTGGGAGTGCTGACAGAAATTTCGATAAATTAACGTTGAGTGGTATAATCTGAAGGTAGCTGATATAAATGTCTATAACCTATTCTTGAGTGGTATAATTTGTGGGGCGCTGTCAGAAATGTCAACAACTAAGTGTTGAAGTTTATAATTTGGGAGTGCCTGACATAAAAGTCCCAAACTTATTGTTGAAAGGTATAACCTGGGGGGAGCTGACAGAAATGTCGAAATATTATCGTTGAGTGGTATAATCTGGGGGTGGCTGACAAAAATGTCCCTAACGTATTGTTCAATGGTATAGTCAGGGGGGAGCAGACAAAAATGTCCATAACTTACTATTGAGTGTAACAATCTGGGATGAACTGACAGATATGTAGAGAACTTATTGTTGAATGTTATAATTTGAGCGGAGCTGACAAAAAGGTCCATAACTTATTGTGGAGTGGTATAATCTGGAGATGCTGACAAAATTGTCCATAATTTATAGTTGAGTGGTATAATCTGGGGGTGGCTGACAGAAATGTACATAACTTATTGTTGAATTTAGAATCTTCGGAAACTGACAGAAATGTCGAAAAATTATCGTTGAATGGTATAATCTGGGGGGAGTTGACAGAAATGTCAGAAAATTATCATGGAATGGTATAATCTGGGGGAACTGACAAAAATGTCCCTAACGTATTGTTCAATGCTATAGTCTGGGGGGAGCAGACAAAAACGTCCATAACTTACTGTTGAGTGTAACAATCTGGGGTGAACTGACAGAAATGTACAGAACTTATTGTTGAATGTTATAATTTGAAGGGAGCTGACAAAAAGGTCCATAACTTATTGTTGAGTGGTATAATCTGGAGATGCTGACAAAATTGTCCATAACTTATAGTTGAGTGGTATAATCTGCGGGTGGCTGACAGAAATGTCTATAACTTAGTGTTGTGTGGTATTATTTGTGTGGAGCTGTCAGAAATGTCCATAATTTATTGTTGAGTGTAATAATTTGGGGTGAGCTGACAGAAATGTACATAACTTATTGTTGAGTGTAATAATTTGGGGTGAGCTGACAGAAATGTACTTAACTTATTGTTGAATTTTAGAATCTTCGGAAACTTACAGAAATGTCGAAAATTTATCATGGAATGGTATAATCTGGAGAAACTGACAAAAATGTCCCTAACGTATTGTTGAATGGTATAATTTGGCCGTGCTTTCTAAAATGTTCATAACTTATAGTTGAGTGGTATAATCTGGGGGTGGCTGACAAAAATGTCCCAAGCGAATTGTTCAATGGTATAGTCAGGGGGGAGCAGACAAAAATGTCCATAACTTACTGTTGAGTGTAACAATCTGGGATGAACTGACAGAAATGTACAGAACTTATTGTTGAATGATATAATTTGAGGGGAGCTGACAAAAAGGTCCATAACTTATTGTTGAGTGGTATAATCTGGAGATGCTGACAAAATTGTCCATAACTTATAGTTGAGTGGAAAAATCTGGGGGTGGCTGACAGAAATGTACATAACTTATTGTTGAATTTTAGAATCTTCGGAAACTGACAGAAATGTCGAAAAATTATCGTTGAATGGTATAATCTGGGGAGAGTTGACAGAAATGTCAGAAAATTATCATGGAATGGTATAATCTGGGGGACCCTGACAAAAATGTCCATAACATGTTGCTGAA
>NC_091469.1:244549577-244587077 GCF_036971445.1 Narcine bancroftii | reverse complement strand
ACGGCCAATTTATACCATTCAACAATACGTTAGGGACATTTTTGTCAGTTCCTCCAGATTATACTAATCCATGATAAATTTTCGACATTTCTGTCAGTTTCCGAAGATTCTAAAATTCAACAATAAGTTATGTACATTACTGTCAGCTCACCCCAAATTATTACATTCAACAATAAGTTATGTACATTTCTGTCAGCTCACCCCAAATTATTACACTCAACAATGAGTTATGGACATTTCTGACAGCTCCACACAAATAATACCACACAAAACTAAGTTATCGACATTTCTGTCAGCCACCCCCAGATTATAACAATCAACAATAAATTATGTACATTTGTGTCAGCTCCACCCAGACTCAACTATAAGTTATGGACAATTTTGTCAGCATCTCCAGATTATACCACTCAACAATAAGTTATGGACCTTTTTGTCAGCTCCCCTCAAATTATAACATTCAACAATAAGTTCTGTACATTTCTGTCAGTTCATCCCAGATTGTTACACTCAACAGTAAGTTATGGACATTTTTATCTGCTCCCCCCAGACTATACAATTGAACAATACGTTAGGGACATTTTTGTCAGCTCCCCCAGATTATACCACTCAACGATAATATTTCGACATTTCTGTCAGCTACCCCCAGGTTATACCTTTCAACAATAAGTTTGGGACTTTTATGTCAGGCACTCCCAGGTTATAACGTTCAACACTTAGTTGGGACAGCGTCCCACAAATTATACCACTCAAGAATAGGTTATATACATTTATATCAGCTACCTTCAGATTATACCACTCAACGATAATTTATCGTAATTTTTGTCAGCACTCCCAGAATATAACATTCAATGTTAAGTTATGGATATTTCTGACAGCCCCCCCCCCCCCAATTTATACCACTCAACATTAAGTTAGAGACTTTTCTCTAGGCTACTTTCAGATTATACAACTCAACTATGTTATTGAAATTTCTATCAGCTCCTCCCAGATTATACCACTCAATGATAATTTTTCGACATTTCTGTCAGCTGCCTTCAGATGATACCACTCAACAATTAGTTATGGACATTTCTGACAGCTCCCCACAAATTATACCACACAACAATAATTTGTAGACATTTCTTTCAGCCACCCCCAGATTATACCATTGAACAATAAGTTATGGACATTTTTGTAAGGTCCCCCTAGATTATACCATTCAATGATCAGTTTCTGTCATTGTTGTCAACTACCCCCAGATTATACCTTTCAACGATAAGTTTCGGACATTTTTCTCAGCTCCCTCCAGATTATACCGTTCAAAAACATGTTATGGACATTTTTGTCAGCTCACCGCAGATTATAGCACTCAACTATAAGTTATGGACATTTTGGAAAGCACGGCCGAATTATACCATTCATCAATACGTTAGGGACATTTTTGTCAGTCCACAGATTATACCATTCCATGATAATTTTGTGACATTTCTCTCAGCAATCCCCAGATTATACGACTCAACGATAATTTTTCGACATTTCTGTCAGCTCCCCCAAGGTTATACCTTTCAACAATAAGTTTGGGACATTTATGTCAGGTCGCCCCAGACTATACCACTCAACGCTAAGTTATGGAAATTTCTGTCAGCCACCCCCAGATTATACCACTCAACTATAAGTTATGGACATTTTTGAAAGCACGGCCAAATTATACCATTCAACAATACGTTAGGGACATTTTTGTCAGTTCCACCAGATTTTACCATTGCATGATAAATTTTCGACATTTCTGTCAGTTTCCGAAGATTCTAAAATTCAACAATAAGTGATGTACATTCTGTCAGCTCACCCCAAATTATTACACTCAACAATAAGTTATGGACATTTCTGACAGCTCCACACAAATAATACCACTCAACACTAAGTTATAGACATTTCTGTCAGCCACCCCCAGATTATACCACTCAACTATAAGTTATGGACAATTTTGTCAGCATCTCCAGATTATACCATTCAACAATAAGTTATGGACCTTTTTGTCAGCTCCCCTCAAATTATAACATTCAACAATAAGTTCTGTACATTTCTGTCAGTTCACCCCAGATTGTTACACTCAACAGTAAGTTATGGACGTTTTTGTCTGCTCCCCCCAGACTATAGCACTGAACAATACGTTAGGGACATTTTTGTCAGCTCACCCCAGATGATACCATTCAATGATAAGTTACTGACATTCTTGTCCACATCCCCCAGATCATACAATAAGTTTGGGACATTTATGTCAAATTCCCCTGGATTATACCACTCAACCCTAAGTTATGGACATTTCTGTCAGCTGTCCGCAAATTATAACACTCAACAATAAAATATGTATATTTGTTTCAGCTCCCCCTAGAATATACCATTCAATTATAAATTTCTGACATTGTTGTCAACTCCTCCCAGATCATACAATAAGTTTGGGACATTTATGTCAAATCACCCCAGATTATACCATTGAAAAATAAGATATGGACATTTCTGTCTGCTGTCCGCAAATTATAACAATCAACAATAAATTATGTACATTTGTGTCAGCTCCCCTCAGACTATACCGTTCAAATAAATGTTATGGACATTTTTGTCAGTTCTCCCAGATTATACCATTCCATAATAATTTTCTGACATTTCTGTCAACTCCCCCCAGATTATACCATTCAACGATAATTTTTCGACATTTCTGTCAGTTTCCGAAGATTCTAAAATTCAACAATAAGTTATGTACATTTCTGTCAGCCATCCCCAGATTATACCACTCAACTATAAGTTATGGACCTTTTTGTCAGCTCCCCTCAAATTATAACATTCAACAATAACTTCTGTACATTTCTGTCAGTTCATCCCAGATTGTTACACTCAACAGTAAGTTATGGACATTTTTGTCTGCTCCCCCCAGACGATACCATTGAACAATACGTTAGGGACATTTTTGTCAGCTCCCCCCAGATTCTACAATTCAATGATAAGTTACTGACATTCTTGTCAACTCCCCCAAGATCATACAATAAGTTTGGGACATTTATGTCAAATCCCCCCAGATTATACCACTCAACTATAAGTTATGGACATTTTTGAAAGCACGGCCAAATTATACCATTCAACAATACGTTAGGGACATTTTTGTCAGTTCCTCCAGATTATACTAATCCATGATAAATTTTCGACATTTCTGTCAGTTTCCGAAGATTCTAAAATTCAACAATAAGTTATGTACATTACTGTCAGCTCACCCCAAATTATTACACTCAACAATAAGTTATGTACATTTCTGTCAGCTCACCCCAAATTATTACACTCAACAATGTTATGGACATTTCTGTCAGCTCCACACAAATAATATCACACAACACTAAGTTATCGACATTTCTGTCAGCCACCCCCAGATTATAACAATCAACAATAAATTATGTACATTTGTGTCAGCTCCACCCAGACTCAACTATAAGTTATGGACAATTTTGTCAGTATCAACAGATTATACCACTCAACAATAAGTTATGGACCTTTTTGTCAGCTCCCTTCAAATTATAACATTCAACAATAAGTTCTGTACATTTCTGTCAGTTCATCCAGATTGTTACACTCAACAGTAAGTTATGGACATTTTTGTCTGCTCCCCCCAGACTATACCATTGAACAATACGTTAGGGACATTTTTGTCAGCACCCCCAGATTATACCACTCAACGATAATATTTCGACATTTCTGTCAGCTACCCCCAGGTTATACCTTTCAACAATAGGTTTGGGACTTTTATGTCAGGCACTCCCAGATTATAACGTTCAACACTTAGTTGGGACAGCGTCCCACAAATTATACCACTCAAGAATAGGTTATATACATTTATATCAGCCACCCCCAGATTATACCACTCAACTATAAGTTATGGACATTTTTGAAAGCACGGCCAAATTATACCATTCAACAATACGTTAGGGACATTTTTGTCAGTTCCACCAGATTTTACCATTGCATGATAAATTTTCGACATTTCTGTCAGTTTCCGAAGATTCTAAAATTCAACAATAATTGATGTACATTCTGTCAGCTCACCCCAAATTATTACACTCAAAAATGAGTTATGGACATTTCTGACAGCTCCACACAAATAATACCACACAACACTAAGTTATCGACATTTCTGTCAGCCACCCCCAGATTATAACAATCAACAATAAATTACGTACATTTGTGTCAGCTCCACCCAGACTCAACTATAAGTTATGGACAATTTTGTCAGCATCTCCAGATTATACCACTCAACAATAAGTTATGGACCTTTTTTTCAGCTCCCTTCAAATTATAACATTCAACAATAAGTTCTGTACATTTCTCTCATTTCACCCCAGATTGTTATACTCAACAGTAAGTTATGGACGTTTTTGTCTGCTCCCCCCAGACTATAGCATTGAACAATACGTTAGGGACATTTTTGTCAGTTCACCCCAGATGATACCATTCAATGATAAGTTACTGACATTCTTGTCAACATCCCCCAGATCATACAATAAGTTTGGGACATTTATGTCAAACTTCCCTGGATTATACCACTCAACCCTAAGTTATGGACATTTCTTTCAGCTGTCCGCAAATTATAACACTCAACAATAAATTATGTACATTTGCGTCATCTCACCCTAGAATATACCATTCAATGATAAATTTCTGACATTGTTGTCAACTCCCCCCAGATCATACAATAAGTTTGGGACATTTATGTCAAATCACCCCAGATTATACCATTGAAAAATAAGTTATGGACATTTCTGTCTGCTGTCCCCAGATTATACCACTAAACTATAAGTTATGGACCTTTTTGTCAGCTCCCCTCAAATTATAACATTCAACAATAAGTTCTGTACATTTCTGTCAGTTCATCCCAGATTGTCACACTCAACAGTAAGTTATGGACATTTTTGTCTGCTCCCCCCAGACTATACCACTCAACGCTAAGTTATGGAAATTTCTGTCAGCCACCCCCAGATTATACCACTCAACTATAAGTTATGGACATTTTTGAAAGCACGGCCAAATTATACCATTCAACAATACGTTAGGGACATTTTTGTCAGTTCCTCCAGATTATACTAATCCATGATAAATTTTCGACATTTCTGTCAGTTTCCGAAGATTCTAAAATTCAACAATAAGTGATGTACATTCTGTCAGCTCACCCCAAATTATTACACTCAACAATAAGTTATGCAGTGGAGTCACGTGATGGAGTAGTGGCCGGACGGTGAACTCCAGCCCTCTCCAGAAAAGTCGGGAAAAACAAGAGAAAATACAAAGGCACAGAAATACAAGTTAAAGAAAAGTGAGTATAAAGGTGGAAAGAAGATGGAGACAAAAGGAGAAAAGTCAAAATCAACGGAAAGAAGAGAGGAAGAGAAGACAACGGAGGAAAAAGGTGAAGGCCTTACCTGTCCGAAGAGGCCCGCTGTGGAGAGAAGACCCCACTACCTCAGGTCGGTAGAAAGAGAACTACAACAATGGCTCACAGAGCCGAGTAAAAGTGCGCAACCGCGCATGCGCGACTCCTCGCGCATGCGCGATGCGCATGAAAAAAAACACACCGACGGGAGGGGGGACCAGCTGGGGAGTCGATCTCCACAGCCGGCAACGACAGCTGCAGAACACCTGCAGCAAGAAGAGACCACAGAAGACAATGGAAACAAGAAAGAAGAGGAGGAAAGGGCAGCAAAGAAACAACAGATGGTCAACCTAGAGGAAGAAGAAGAGGAAGAATACAGTGAAATAGATAAAGGGAAAGGCAAGGTAAAGGATATACTTGCTCTTGTTAGAGGATACATGGAGTCATTTAAAGAATGGCAAACACAGGAATTCAATGATTTAAGAAGAAGAATAAACAACACAGAAAAGAAAATAAATAAAATGGATATGACCTTAACAGAAATGGAGAAAAAAATGGACAAGATGGAAGAACGGGCAATAGCAGCAGAAATGGAGGTAGAAGACTTAGAAAAGAAATTGGAGGAATCTAATAAAAAAACTAAAGAGACACAAGAATTACTAGCCCAAAAAATAGATATAATGGAAAATTATAACAGAAGAAATAACATAAAGATAGTGGGCCTTAAGGAAGAAGTAGAAGGCAAGAATATGAGGGAGTTTATAAAAGAATGGATCCCTAAGGCCCTAGGATGTCCAGAACTACAGCAAGAAATGGAAATAGAAAGGGCACATAGAGCATTGGCCCCTAAACCACAACCACAACAAAAACCAAGATCTATTGTAGTAAAATTCCTAAGATATACTACAAGAGAAAAGGTACTGGAGAAGACAATGGAAAAAGTAAGAGAGGGCAACAAACCACTGGAGTATAAAGGGCAAAAAATCTTCATTTATCCAGATATAAGCTTTGAACTCCTAAAGAAGAGAAAAAGAGTTCAATGCAGCAAAAGCGATTTTATGGAAGAAAGGATATAAATTTACACTGAAGCATCCTGCGGTATTGAAAATATTTATTCCAGGACAACAAAACAGACTATTCTCGGATCCAGAAGAAGCACGAAAATTTGCAGAACAATTACAAAAATAGACTGAGGGATGAAGACGGGTAATGAGAGCAAAAATCATCACGATTGATATGTATGTGGGTAAAGACAAAAATAGACTGAGGGATGAAGACGGGTAAGGAGGGTAAAAATGACCACGATTGATATGTATGCGGGTAAAGAGGTATAAGAGTGAATAGAGACAATGGGCATATGTGAAAGTATCTGTAATTAGAGGAAAACATAGAGAGTATAGACAAGAATTAATAAGGGAAGGTAATGGAATAGAGAGAATAAGGAGGGAATTAAAAGAGTGACCTTTGTGACATATAAAAAGCGAAATCTTTTCTGGGGGGGGCTGGGTGGGGGAAAAGAGCGGTCACTGCAAAATCAGTTGACGCTTGCGAGTGGATTCGCAAATCCAAATGGAGAGGGGAGATGTGGTTGTCCGACAAGGGATAAAGGGCAACTCAGGAGGGGAAGGGGAGATTGGGGATAAAGAAGATAGAAATAGGAGAATAAGGAAAATGTTGGATGTTGTAGGAATGTTGTCTGGTAAAGAGTTGAAAATAAGAAAACAGAAATGGAAAAGGAGGAAAGGTAATGATGGAAAAACGGAAAGAGAAGATAAACAAAATATAAAATGGCTCTAAATATTAATGGAATACATAACCAAATTAAAAGGAAGAAACTACTAAATTTACTGAAAAAGGAAAAAATAGATATAGCATTTGTCCAAGAAACACACTTAACTGAATTGGAGCACAAGAAATTAAAGGGAGATTGGGTAGGACATGTAACAGCAGCATCGTATAATTCAAAAGGAAGAGGAGTGGCTATATTAATTAGCAAAAATGTGCCATTTAAAATAGAAGAGGAAATAATAGATCCAGCAGGGAGATATGTTATGATAAAATGTCAGATATATTCAGAGCTTTGGAATCAATATATATTCACCTAACAAAGAAGATCAAAAGTTTATGCAAGATATCTTTTTGAAGGTAGCTAATACGCAAGGGAACATACTAATAGGAGGGGATTTCAATCTGAATTTGGATCCAAATATGGATAAAACGGGGAAAAAAATTAACAGGAAGAACAAAGTAACCAAATTTATAATTAAATCAATGCAAGAAATGAAACTTGTGGACATATGGAGGAAACAAAACCCAAAAGAAAAGGAATACTCATACTACTCGACTAGACATAAAACATACTCAAGGATAGACCTATTCCTGTTATCAGCCCACATTCAAGGGAGAGTTAGGAAAACGGAATATAAAGCTAGACTATTATCGGACCACTCACCCCTGTTATTGGCAATAGAGCTAGAGGACATCCCTCCAAGAATGTATAGATGGAGATTAAACCCCATGCTACTTAAAAGACAGGATTTTAGAGAATTTATTGAAAAACAATTAAAAATGTACTTTGAAGTAAATACGGAATCAGTGGAAGATAAGTTTATACTATGGGACGCAATGAAAGCATTCATTAGAGGGCAAATAATAAGTTATGCAACCAAGATGAAGAAGGACTATAATCAGGAAACAGAGCAGTTGGAAAGGGAAATAATAAACATAGAAAAAAAATTAGCAATAAAGGAAGATACAACCAAAAGAAGAGAATTGGCGGATAAAAAAATAAAATATGAAACATTACAAACATATAAGGTGGAGAAGAATATAATGAAGACAAAACAGAAATATTATGAACTAGGGGAAAAAACACACAAAATCCTAGCATGGCAGCTTAAGACAGAGCAAACTAAGAAAATGGTATTGGCAACAAGGAAAAAAGACAAACAAATTACATATAATCCAAAAGAAATTAAGGAAAACTTCAGAGAATTCTATGAACAATTATACCGAACCGAAAACGAAGGGAAAGAAGGGAAAATAGATGAATTTTTGACTAAAATTGAACTACCAAAACTACAAATAGAGGAACAAAATAAATTAACAGAACCATTTGGAACAGTAGAAATACAAGAGATAATAAAAAATTTACCAAATAATGAGACACCAGGAGAGGATGGACTCCCAATAGAATTCTACAAAACATTTAAAGACCTAATAATACCGCCCCTCCTGGATGTAATCAACCAGATTGATGAGACACAAAACTTACCAGATTCATGTAAAACAGCAATAATTACAGTGATACTAAAACAAGGGAAAGATCCACTCTCACCAGCGTCATATAGACCAATATCTCTGCTAAACACAGATTATAAGATAATAGCTAAACTATTAGCGAACAGATTAGCAGAACAGGTACCGAAAATGGTAAATTTAGACCAAACTGGATTTATCAAAAAAAGACGCACAACAGACAATATTTGTAAATTTATTAACTTAATTCATGCAGTAGAAGGAAATAAAACACCGGCAGTAGCAGTTGCTTTAGACGCAGAGAAGGCCTTCGACAGAGTAGAATGGAATTACTTGTTCAAAGTATTGCAAAAATTCAGTTTACCGGAGAAGTATATTAATTGGATTAAAGCATTATATAAGGGACCGTTAGCGAAAGTGACAGTAAATGGACATGTATCAAAGCAATTTAACTTAAGCAGGTCAACGCGGCAGGGATGCCCACTATCACCATTATTGTTTGCGCTAGCTATAGAACCACTAGCAGAATCGATAAGAAGAGATAATAATATAAAAGGAATAAAAATAAAAGACAGGGAATATAAAATCAGTCTGTTTGCGGATGATGTGATAGTGTACTTAACAGAACCAGAACTATCAATAAAAGAACTATATAAGAAATTGAAGGAATATGGAGAAGTGTCGGGATACAAGATAAACGTAAATAAAAGTGAATAACGCGGATTTCTCAAAATTTAAGGAGGAATCCCCATTCAGATGGCAAACGCAGGCAATAAGATACCTAGGTGTGCAAATAAACAAAAATCTAGGCCAATTATATAAACTCAATTACAATCCACTAATGAAAAAATTACAGGACGATTTAGAGCATTGGAAAGAGATACCACTGACACTGATAGGAAGGATAAACTGTATTAAAATGAACATTTTATTTCAGGCATTGCCAATACAACTGACAGAAAAATTCTTCAAAGAGTTAAAGAAAATAATAAGGAGATTTTTATGGAGAGGGGGGAAACCGAGGATAGCACTAGATAAATTAACAGAATGGTATAAACAATTTTTGCCAAACTTCAAAAATTATTATAGAGCCGCACAATTAAGGTACCTATCAGATTTTTATCAAACAAGGGAAAAACCAGTCTGGACGAGACTAGAATTAGATAAAATAGGGGAAAAGATACCTGAACACATATTATATAAATGGGACGAAAAATTGGTACAACATAGAACTTGTCCAGTATTACACCATCTCCTCAATATATGGAAGAAGATTCATGTAGAAAGAAATAAAATAAATTACCAAATACGAAAACTAATATTGACGCAAAATAAGCTACTCCCTTTTACAATAGACAACCTTGCCTTTAGAAAATGGGAAAAAAAAGGGATTAAAAGAATAGAAAATTGTTTTTCAGGAAGTAGATTCTTATCCTTTGAACAAATGAGAGATAAGTACAATATAACTGGAGATACAGCGCTGGCATATTACCAACTGAGATCCTACTTGAAAGATAAATTAGGAAGCAACTTGAGTTTACCAGAGGGAAGTAACCTTGAATATGTGATTACAGATACAATGTTAATCAAAAGATTTATAAAAAATATGTATATTAAACTGCAAGAAAAGGAAAATGAGGAAACAAATGGTAAAACTAAACAAAAATGGGAACAAGATTTAAATATAAAGATAAAAAAGGAAACATGGGAGAAGTTATGCTCTGGAACGATGAGAAATACAATAAATACGAGGCTGCGTATGATACAATATAATTGGTTACACAGACTATACATTACACCGCAAAAGTTAAATAAATGGGACCCAACAGTATCTGATAGATGTTTTCGATGTAAAAAAGAAAGGGGAACAACAATTCATGCAATCTGGACATGTGAGAGAGTAGAAAAATTTTGGGATGATCTCAATCAGATATTAAATAAAATAACAGAAAACAATATGCCAAAGAATCCAGAGATCTTTCTCCTAAGTAACATAAAAAATAAAGAATTTGGAATTGACTTGGAAGATGCACAAAAAAGATTTGTCAAGATAGCCCTAGCCGTAGCAAAAAAATGTATTATGTCAACCTGGAAATTGGAAGATAATTTGAAAATACAACAATGGTATATAGAAATGAATAAATGTATTCCATTAGAAAAAAATAACATATAGTTTAAGAAATAATATTGAAATATTCGAACAAGTATGGGAGCCTTACATTAAATACAATAGCGAAAACCTACCGGGAACAAACATTACCTAAGTTGATGGAAGGAGAAGAAAAGAAAAGAATGGACTCAGTAGAATTTCTGGTATATTTTTGTTGAATGACAACATTGTCTAACTGAATTAATGCAACCTAGATTGTATACCTAAAATGGATGAGAGGGGTGGGGGTGGGGGGATGGCTTGGGAGGAGGGAGGGGGGAGGGAGAAAAAGTCACTGTAAATGTGTGGAAAAGAAAAAGTGTATATCATGGCTATTGTGATTTATGGTGTGAAAAAAAAAAATTAAAATAAAAAAAAACAAAAAAAAAAAAATAAGTTATGGACATTTCTGACAGCTCCACACAAATAATACAACACAACACAAAGTTATCGACATTTCTTTCTCCCCCCAGACTATAGCATTGAACAATACGTTAGGGACATTTTTGTCAGCTCACCCCAGATGATACCATTCAATGATAAGTTACTGACATTCTTGTCAACTCCCCCAAGATCATATAATAAGTTTGGGACATTTATGTCAAATTCCCCTGGATTATACCACTCAACCCCAAGTTATGGACATTTCTGTCAGCTGTCCGCAAATTATAACACTCAACAAAAAATTATGTACATTTGTGTCAGCTCCCCCTAGAATATACCATTCAATGATAAATTTCTGACATTGTTGTCAACTCCCCCCAGATCATACAATATGTTTGGGACATTTATGTCAAATCACCCCAGAATATCCCATTGAACAATAAGTTATGGACATTTCTGTCTGCTTTCCGCAAATTATAACAATCAACAATAAATTATGTACATTTGTGTCAGCTCCCCCCAGACTATACCGTTCAACAAAATGTTATGGACATTTTTTGTTAGTGCCCCCAGATTATACCACTCAACTATAAGTTATGTACATTTTTGAAAGCACGGCCAAATTATAACATTCAACAATACGTTAGGGACATTTTTGTCAGTACCCCCAGATTATACCATTCCATGATAATATTCTGATATTTCTGTCAACTCTCCTCCAGATTATACCATTCAACGATAATTTTTCGATATTTCTGTCAGTTTCCGAAGATTCTAAAATTCAACAATAAGTTATGTAGATTTCCGTCAGCCATCCCCAGATTATACCACTCAACTATAAGTTATGGACCTTTTTGTCAGCTCCCCTCAAATTATAACATTGAACAATAAGTTCTGTACATTTCTGTCAGTTCATCCCAGATTGTTACACTCAACAGTAAGTTATGGACATTTTTGTCTGCTCCCCCCAGACTATACCATTAAACTATACGTTAGGGACATTTTTGTCAGCTCCCCCCAGATTATACAATTCAATGATAAGTTACTGACATTCTTGTCAACTCCCCCAAGATCATACAATAAGTTTGGGACATTTATGTCAAATCCCCCCAGATTATACCACTCAACTATAAGTTATGGACATTTATGAAAGCACGGCCAAATTATACCATTCAACAATACGTTAGGGACATTTTTGTCAGTTCCTCCAGATTATACTAATCCATGATAAATTTTCGACATTTCTGTCAGTTTCCAAAGATTCTAAAATTCAACAATAAGTTATGTACATTACTGTCAGCTCACCCTAAATTATTACACTCAACAATAAGTTATGTACATTTCTGTCAGCTCACCCCAAATTATTACACTCAACAATGAGTTATGGACATTTCTGACATCTCCACACAAATAATACCACACAACACTAAGTTATCGACATTTCTGTCAGCCACCCCCAGATTATAACAATCAACAATAAATTATGTACATTTGTGTCAGCTCCACCCAGACTCAACTATAAGTTATGGACAATTTTGTCAGCATCTCCGGATTATACCACTCAACAATAAGTTATGGACCTTTTTGTCAGCTCCCCTCAAATTATAACATTCAACAATAAGTTCTGTACATTTCTGTCAGTTCATCCCAGATTGTTACACTCAACAGTAAGTTATGGACATTTTTGTCTGCTCCCCCCAGACTATACCATTGAACAATACGTTAGGGACATTTTTGTCAGCTCCCCCAGATTATACCACTCAACGATAATATTTCGACATTTCTGTCAGCTACCCCCAGGTTATACCTTTCAACAATAAGTTTGGGACTTTTATGTCAGGCACTCCCAGATTATAACGTTCAACACTTAGTTGGGACAGCGTCCCTCAAATTATACCATTCAAGAATAAGTTATATACATTTATATCTGCTACCTTCAGATTATACCACTCAACGATAATTTATTGTAATTTTTGTCAGCACTCCCAGAATATAACATTCAATGTTAAGTTATGGATATTTCTGACAGCCCCCCCCCCCTCAATTTATACCACTCAACATTAAGTTAGAGACTTTTCTCTAGGCTACTTTCAGATTATACAACTCAACTATGTTATTGAAATTTCTATCAGCTCCTCCCAGATTATACCACTCAATGATAATTTTTCGACATTTCTGTCAGCTGCCTTCAGATGATACCACTCAACAATAAGTTATGGACATTTCTGACAGCTCCCCACAAATTATACCACACAACAATAATTTGTAGACATTTCTTTCAGCCACCCCCAGATTATACCATTGAACAATAAGTTATGGACATTTTTGTAAGGTCCCCCTAGATTATACCATTCAATGATCAGTTTCTGTCATTGTTGTCAACTACCCCCAGATTATACCTTTCAACGATAAGTTTCGGACATTTTTCTCAGCTCCCTCCAGATTATACCGTTCAAAAACATGTTATGGACATTTTTGTCAGCTCACCGCAGATTATAGCACTCAACTATAAGTTATGGACATTTTGGAAAGCACGGCCAAATTATACCATTCATCAATACGTTAGGGACATTTTTGTCAGTTCCCAGATATACCATTCCATGATAATTTTGTGACATTTCTCTCAGCAATCCCCAGATTATACGACTCAACGATAATTTTTCGACATTTCTGTCAGCTCCCCCAAGGTTATACCTTTCAACAATAAGTTTGGGACCTTTATGTCAGGTCCCCCCAGACTATACCACTCAACGCTAAGTTATGGAAATTTCTGTCAGCCACCCCCAGATTATACCACTCAACTATAAGTTATGGACATTTTTGAAAGCACGGCCAAATTATACCATTCAACAATACGTTAGGGACATTTTTGTCAGTTCCTCCAGATTATACTAATCCATGATAAATTTTCGACATTTCTGTCAGTTTCCGAAGATTCTAAAATTCAACAATAAGTGATGTACATTCTGTCAGCTCACCCCAAATTATTACACACAACAATAAGTTATGCAGTGGAGTCACGTGATGGAGTAGTGGCCGGACGGTGAACTCCAGCCCTCTCCAGAAAAGTCGGGAAAAACAAGAGAAAATACAAAGGCACAGAAATACAAGTTAAAGAAAAGTGAGTATAAAGGTGGAAAGAAGATGGAGACAAAAGGAGAAAAGTCAAAATCAACGGAAAGAAGAGAGGAAGAGAAGACAACGGAGGAAAAAGGTGAAGGCCTTACCTGTCCGAAGAGGCCCGCTGTGGAGAGAAGACCCCACTACCTCAGGTCGGTAGAAAGAGAACTACAACAATGGCTCACAGAGCCGAGTAAAAGTGCGCGACTCCTCGCGCATGCGCGACTCCTCGCGCATGAAAAAAAACACACCGACGGGAGGGGGGACCAGCTGGGGAGTCGATCTCCACAGCCGGCAACGACAGCTGCAGAACACCTGCAGCAAGAAGAGACCACAGAAGACAATGGAAACAAGAAAGAAGAGGAGGAAAGGGCAGCAAAGAAACAACAGATGGTCAACCTAGAGGAAGAAGAAGAGGAAGAATACAGTGAAATAGATAAAGGGAAAGGCAAGGTAAAGGATATACTTGCTCTTGTTAGAGGATACATGGAGTCATTTAAAGAATGGCAAACACAGGAATTCAATGATTTAAGAAGAAGAATAAACAACACAGAAAAGAAAATAAATAAAATGGATATGACCTTAACAGAAATGGAGAAAAAAATGGACAAGATGGAAGAACGGGCAATAGCAGCAGAAATGGAGGTAGAAGACTTAGAAAAGAAATTGGAGGAATCTAATAAAAAAACTAAAGAGACACAAGAATTACTAGCCCAAAAAATAGATATAATGGAAAATTATAACAGAAGAAATAACATAAAGATAGTGGGCCTTAAGGAAGAAGTAGAAGGCAAGAATATGAGGGAGTTTATAAAAGAATGGATCCCTAAGGCCCTAGGATGTCCAGAACTACAGCAAGAAATGGAAATAGAAAGGGCACATAGAGCATTGGCCCCTAAACCACAACCACAACAAAAACCAAGATCTATTGTAGTAAAATTCCTAAGATATACTACAAGAGAAAAGGTACTGGAGAAGACAATGGAAAAAGTAAGAGAGGGCAACAAACCACTGGAGTATAAAGGGCAAAAAATCTTCATTTATCCAGATATAAGCTTTGAACTCCTAAAGAAGAGAAAAAGAGTTCAATGCAGCAAAAGCGATTTTATGGAAGAAAGGATATAAATTTACACTGAAGCATCCTGCGGTATTGAAAATATTTATTCCAGGACAACAAAACAGACTATTCTCGGATCCAGAAGAAGCACGAAAATTTGCAGAACAATTACAAAAATAGACTGAGGGATGAAGACGGGTAATGAGAGCAAAAATCATCACGATTGATATGTATGTGGGTAAAGACAAAAATAGACTGAGGGATGAAGACGGGTAAGGAGGGTAAAAATGACCACGATTGATATGTATGCGGGTAAAGAGGTATAAGAGTGAATAGAGACAATGGGCATATGTGAAAGTATCTGTAATTAGAGGAAAACATAGAGAGTATAGACAAGAATTAATAAGGGAAGGTAATGGAATAGAGAGAATAAGGAGGGAATTAAAAGAGTGACCTTTGTGACATATAAAAAGCGAAATCTTTTCTGGGGGGGGCTGGGTGGGGGAAAAGAGCGGTCACTGCAAAATCAGTTGACGCTTGCGAGTGGATTCGCAAATCCAAATGGAGAGGGGAGATGTGGTTGTCCGACAAGGGATAAAGGGCAACTCAGGAGGGGAAGGGGAGATTGGGGATAAAGAAGATAGAAATAGGAGAATAAGGAAAATGTTGGATGTTGTAGGAATGTTGTCTGGTAAAGAGTTGAAAATAAGAAAACAGAAATGGAAAAGGAGGAAAGGTAATGATGGAAAAACGGAAAGAGAAGATAAACAAAATATAAAATGGCTCTAAATATTAATGGAATACATAACCAAATTAAAAGGAAGAAACTACTAAATTTACTGAAAAAGGAAAAAATAGATATAGCATTTGTCCAAGAAACACACTTAACTGAATTGGAGCACAAGAAATTAAAGGGAGATTGGGTAGGACATGTAACAGCAGCATCGTATAATTCAAAAGGAAGAGGAGTGGCTATATTAATTAGCAAAAATGTGCCATTTAAAATAGAAGAGGAAATAATAGATCCAGCAGGGAGATATGTTATGATAAAATGTCAGATATATTCAGAGCTTTGGAATCAATATATATTCACCTAACAAAGAAGATCAAAAGTTTATGCAAGATATCTTTTTGAAGGTAGCTAATACGCAAGGGAACATACTAATAGGAGGGGATTTCAATCTGAATTTGGATCCAAATATGGATAAAACGGGGGAAAAAATTAACAGGAAGAACAAAGTAACCAAATTTATAATTAAATCAATGCAAGAAATGAAACTTGTGGACATATGGAGGAAACAAAACCCAAAAGAAAAGGAATACTCATACTACTCGACTAGACATAAAACATACTCAAGGATAGACCTATTCCTGTTATCAGCCCACATTCAAGGGAGAGTTAGGAAAACGGAATATAAAGCTAGACTATTATCGGACCACTCACCCCTGTTATTGGCAATAGAGCTAGAGGACATCCCTCCAAGAATGTATAGATGGAGATTAAACCCCATGCTACTTAAAAGACAGGATTTTAGAGAATTGAAAAACAATTAAAAATGTACTTTGAAGTAAATACGGAATCAGTGGAAGATAAGTTTATACTATGGGACGCAATGAAAGCATTCATTAGAGGGCAAATAATAAGTTATGCAACCAAGATGAAGAAGGACTATAATCAGGAAACAGAGCAGTTGGAAAGGGAAATAATAAACATAGAAAAAAAATTAGCAATAAAGGAAGATACAACCAAAAGAAGAGAATTGGCGGATAAAAAAATAAAATATGAAACATTACAAACATATAAGGTGGAGAAGAATATAATGAAGACAAAACAGAAATATTATGAACTAGGGGAAAAAACACACAAAATCCTAGCATGGCAGCTTAAGACAGAGCAAACTAAGAAAATGGTATTGGCAACAAGGAAAAAAGACAAACAAATTACATATAATCCAAAAGAAATTAAGGAAAACTTCAGAGAATTCTATGAACAATTATACCGAACCGAAAACGAAGGGAAAGAAGGGAAAATAGATGAATTTTTGACTAAAATTGAACTACCAAAACTACAAATAGAGGAACAAAATAAATTAACAGAACCATTTGGAACAGTAGAAATACAAGAGATAATAAAAAATTTACCAAATAATGAGACACCAGGAGAGGATGGACTCCCAATAGAATTCTACAAAACATTTAAAGACCTAATAATACCGCCCCTCCTGGATGTAATCAACCAGATTGATGAGACACAAAACTTACCAGATTCATGTAAAACAGCAATAATTACAGTGATACTAAAACAAGGGAAAGATCCACTCTCACCAGCGTCATATAGACCAATATCTCTGCTAAACACAGATTATAAGATAATAGCTAAACTATTAGCGAACAGATTAGCAGAACAGGTACCGAAAATGGTAAATTTAGACCAAACTGGATTTATCAAAAAAAGACGCACAACAGACAATATTTGTAAATTTATTAACTTAATTCATGCAGTAGAAGGAAATAAAACACCGGCAGTAGCAGTTGCTTTAGACGCAGAGAAGGCCTTCGACAGAGTAGAATGGAATTACTTGTTCAAAGTATTGCAAAAATTCAGTTTACCGGAGAAGTATATTAATTGGATTAAAGCATTATATAAGGGACCGTTAGCGAAAGTGACAGTAAATGGACATGTATCAAAGCAATTTAACTTAAGCAGGTCAACGCGGCAGGGATGCCCACTATCACCATTATTGTTTGCGCTAGCTATAGAACCACTAGCAGAATCGATAAGAAGAGATAATAATATAAAAGGAATAAAAATAAAAGACAGGGAATATAAAATCAGTCTGTTTGCGGATGATGTGATAGTGTACTTAACAGAACCAGAACTATCAATAAAAGAACTATATAAGAAATTGAAGGAATATGGAGAAGTGTCGGGATACAAGATAAACGTAAATAAAAGTGAATAACGCGGATTTCTCAAAATTTAAGGAGGAATCCCCATTCAGATGGCAAACGCAGGCAATAAGATACCTAGGTGTGCAAATAAACAAAAATCTAGGCCAATTATATAAACTCAATTACAATCCACTAATGAAAAAATTACAGGACGATTTAGAGCATTGGAAAGAGATACCACTGACACTGATAGGAAGGATAAACTGTATTAAAATGAACATTTTATTTCAGGCATTGCCAATACAACTGACAGAAAAATTCTTCAAAGAGTTAAAGAAAATAATAAGGAGATTTTTATGGAGAGGGGGGAAACCGAGGATAGCACTAGATAAATTAACAGAATGGTATAAACAAGGAGGCTTACAATTGCCAAACTTCAAAAATTATTATAGAGCGCACAATTAAGGTACCTATCAGATTTTTATCAAACAAGGGAAAAACCAGACTGGACGAGACTAGAATTAGATAAAATAGGGGAAAAGATACCTGAACACATATTATATAAATGGGACGAAAAATTGGTACAACATAGAACTTCTCCAGTATTACACCATCTCCTCAATATATGGAAGAAGATTCATGTAGAAAGAAATAAAATAAATTACCAAATACGAAAACTAATATTGACGCAAAATAAGCTACTCCCTTTTACAATAGACAACCTTGCCTTTAGAAAATGGGAAAAAAAAGGGATTAAAAGAATAGAAAATTGTTTTTCAGGAAGTAGATTCTTATCCTTTGAACAAATGAGAGATAAGTACAATATAACTGGAGATACAGCGCTGGCATATTACCAACTGAGATCCTACTTGAAAGATAAATTAGGAAGCAACAATGTTAATCAAAAGATTTATAAAAAATATGTATATTAAACTGCAAGAAAAGGAAAATGAGGAAACAAATGGTAAAACTAAACAAAAATGGGAACAAGATTTAAATATAAAGATAAAAAAAGAAACATGGGAGAAGTTATGCTCTGGAACGATGAGAAATACAATAAATACGAGGCTGCGTATGATACTGCGTATATTGGTTACACAGACTATACATTACACCGCAAAAGTTAAATAAATGGGACCCAACAGTATCTGATAGATGTTTTCGATGTAAAAAAGAAAGGGGAACAACAATTCATGCAATCTGGACATGTGAGAGAGTAGAAAAATTTTGGGATGATCTCAATCAGATATTAAATAAAATAACAGAAAACAATATGCCAAAGAATCCAGAGATCTTTCTCCTAAGTAACATAAAAAATAAAGAATTTGGAATTGACTTGGAAGATGCACAAAAAAGATTTGTCAAGATAGCCCTAGCCATAGCAAAAAAATGTATTATGTCAACCTGGAAATTGGAAGATAATTTGAAAATACAACAATGGTATATAGAAATGAATAAATGTATTCCATTAGAAAAAATAACATATAGTTTAAGAAATAATATTGAAATATTCGAACAAGTATGGGAGCCTTACATTAAATACAATAGCGAAAACCTACCGGGAACAAACATTACCTAAGTTGATGGAAGGTGAAGAAAAGAAAAGAATGGACTCAGTAGAATTTCTGGTGTATTTTTGTTGAATGACAACATTGTCTAACTGAATTAATGCAACCTAGATTGTATAACTAAAATGGATGAGGGGGGGGGGTGGGGGGGTGGCTTGGGAGGAGGGAGGGGGGAGGGAGAAAAAGTCACTGTAAATGTGTGGAAAAGAAAAAGTGTATATCATGGCTATTGTGATTTATGGTGTGAAAAATAAAAAATTAAAATAAAAAAAACAAAACAAAAAAAAAAAAACAATAAGTTATGGACATTTCTGACAGCTCCACACAAATAATACAACACAACACAAAGTTATAGACATTTCTTTCTCCCCCCCCAGACTATAGCTTTGTACAATACGTTAGGGACATTTTTGTCAGCTCACCCCAGATGATACCATTCAATGATAAGTTACTGACATTCTTGTGAACTCCCCCAAGATCATATAATAAGTTTGGGACATTTATGTCAAATTCCCCTGGATTATACCACTCAACCCTAAGTTATGGACATTTCTGTCAGCTGTCCGCAAATTATAACGCTCAACAATAAATTATGTACATTTGTGTCAGCTCCCCCTAGAATATACCATTCAATTATAAATTTCTGACATTGTTGTCAACTCCTCCCAGATCATACAATGAGTTTGGGACATTTATGTCAAATCACCCCAGATTATACCATTGAACAATAAGTTATGGACATTTCTGTCTGCTGTCCGCAAATTATAACAATCAACAATAAATTATGTACATTTGTGTCAGCTCCCCTCAGACTATACCGTTCAACTAAATGTTATGGACATTTTTGTCAGTTCTCCCAGATTATACCATTCAATAATTTTCTGACTTTTTTTTCAACTCCCCCCAGATTATACCATTCAACGATAATTTTTCGACATTTCTGTCAGTTTCCGAAGATTCTAAAATTCAGCAATAAGTTAAGTACATTTCTGTCAGCCATCCCCAGATTATTCCACTCAACAATAAGTTATGGACCTTTTTGTCAGCTCCCCTCAAATTATAACATTCAACAATAAGTTCTGTACATTTCTGTCAGTTCATCCCAGATTGTTACACTCAACAGTAAGTTATGGACATTTTTGTCTGCTCCCCCCAGACTATACCATTGAACAATACGTTAGGGACATTTTTGTCAGCTCCCCCCAGATTATACAATTCAATGATAAGTTACTGACATTCTTGTCAACTCCCCCAAGATCATACAATATGTTTGGGACATTTATGTCAAATCCCCCTGGATTATACCACTCAACCCTAAGTTATGGACATTTCTTTCAGCTGACCGCAAATTATAACACTCAACAATAAATTATGTACATTTGCGTCATCTCACCCTAGAATATACCATTCAATGATAAATTTCTGACATTGTTGTCAACTCCCCCCAGATCATACAATAAGTTTGGGACATTTATGTCAAATCACCCCAGATTATACCATTGAAAAATAAGTTATGGACCTTTTTTTCAGCTCCCCTCAATTTATAACATTCAACAATAAGTTCTGTACATCTCTGTCAGTTCATCCCAGATTGTTAAGAGAGATTGGGTAGGACATGTAACAGCAGCATCGTATAATTCAAAAGCAAGAGGAGTGGCTATATTAATTAGCAAAAATGTGCCATTTAAAATAGAAGAGGAAATAATAGATCCAGCAGGGAGATATGTTATGATAAAATGTCAGATATATTCAGAGCTTTGGAATCTACTTAATATATATTCACCAAACGAAGAAGATCAAATTATGCAAGATATCTTTTTGAAGGTAGTTAATACGCAAGGGAACATACTAATAGGAGGGGATTTCAATCTGAATTTGGATTCAAATATGGATAAAACGGGGAAAAAAATTAACAGGAAGAACAAAGTAACCAAATTTATAATTAAATCAATGCAAGAAATGAAACTTGTGGACATATGGAGGAAACAAAACCCAAAAGAAAAGGAATACTCATACTACTCGACTAGACATAAAACATACTCAAGGACAGACCTATTCCTGTTATCAGCCCACATTCAAGGGAGAGTTAGGAAAACGGAATATAAAGCTAGACTATTATCGGACCACTCACCCCTGTTATTGGCAATAGAGCTAGAGGACATCCCTCCAAGAATGTATAGATGGAGATTAAACCCCATGCTACTTAAAAGACAGGATTTTAGAGAATTTATTGAAAAACAATTAAAAATGTTCTTTGAAGTAAATACGGAATCAGTGGAAGATAAGTTTATACTATGGGCCGCAATGAAAGCATTCATTAGAGGGCAAATAATAAGTTATGCAACCAAGATGAAGAAGGACTATAATCAGGAAACAGAGCAGTTGGAAAGGGAAATAATAAACATAGAAAAAAAATTAGCAATAAAGGAAGATACAACCAAAAGAAGAGAATTGGCGGATAAAAAATAAAATATGAAACATTACAAACATATAAGGTGGAGAAGAATATAATGAAGACAAAACAGAAATATTATGAACTAGGGGAAAAAACACACAAAATCCTAGCATGGCAGCTTAAGACAGAGCAAACTAAGAAAATGGTATTGGCAACAAGGAAAAAAGACAAACAAATTACATATAATCCAAAAGAAATTAAGGAAAACTTCAGAGAATTCTATGAACAATTATACCGAACCGAAAACGAAGGGAAAGAAGGGAAAATAGATGAATTTTTGACTAAAATTGAACTACCAAAACTACAAATAGAGGAACAAAATAAATTAACAGAACCATTTGGAACAGTAGAAATACAAGAGATAATAAAAAATTTACCAAATAATGAGACACCAGGAGAGGATGGACTCCCAATAGAATTCTACAAAACATTTAAAGACCTAATAATACCGCCCCTCCTGGATGTAATCAACCAGATTGATGAGACACAAAACTTACCAGATTCATGTAAAACAGCAATAATTGCAGTGATACTAAAACAAGGGAAAGATCCACTCTCACCAGCGTCATATAGACCAATATCTCTGCTAAACACAGATTATAAGATAATAGCTAAACTATTAGCGAACAGATTAGCAGAACAGGTACCGAAAATGGTAAATTTAGACCAAACTGGATTTATCAAAAAAAGACGCACAACAGACAATATTTGTAAATTTATTAACTTAATTCATGCAGTAGAAGGAAATAAAACACCGGCAGTAGCAGTTGCTTTAGACGCAGAGAAGGCCTTCGACAGAGTAGAATGGAATTACTTGTTCAAAGTATTGCAAAAATTCAGTTTACCGGAGAAGTATATTAATTGGATTAAAGCATTATATAAGGGACCGTTAGCGAAAGTGACAGTAAATGGACATGTATCAAAGCAATTTAACTTAAGCAGGTCAACGCGGCAGGGATGCCCACTATCACCATTATTGTTTGCGCTAGCTATAGAACCACTAGCAGAATCGATAAGTAGAGATAATAATATAAAAGGAATAAAAATAAAAGACAGGGAATATAAAATCAGTCTGTTTGCGGATGATGTGATAGTGTACTTAACAGAACCAGAACTATCAATAAAAGAACTATATAAGAAATTGAAGGAATATGGAGAAGTGTCGGGATACAAGATAAACGTAAATAGTGAAGCAATGCCTATGAATAACGCGGATTTCTCAAAATTTAAGGAGGAATCCCCATTCAGATGGCGAACGCAGGCAATAAGATACATAGGTGTGCAAATAAACAAAAATCTAGGCCAATTATATAAACTCAATTACAATCCACTAATGAAAAAATTACAGGACGATTTAGAGCATTGGAAAGAGCTACCACTGACACTGATAGGAAGGATAAACTGTATTAAAATGAACATTTTTCCAAGGATACTATACTTATTTCAGGCATTGCCAATACAACTGACAGAAAACTTCTTCAAAGAGTTAAAGAAAATAATAAGGAGATTTTTATGGAGAGGGGGAAACCGAGGATAGCACTAGATAAATTAACAGAATGGTATAAACAAGGAGGCTTACAATTGCCAAACTTCAAAAATTATTATAGAGCCGCACAATTAAGGTACCTATCAGACTTTTATCAAACAAGGGAAAAACCAGACTGGACGAGACTAGAATTAGATAAAATAGGGGAAAAGATACCTGAACACATATTATATAAATGGGACGAAAAATTGGTACAACATAGAACTTCTCCAGTATTACACCATCTCCTCAATATATGGAAGAAGATTCATGTAGAAAGAAATAAAATAAATTACCAAATACGAAAACTAATATTGACGCAAAATAAGCTACTCCCTTTTACAATAGACAACCTTGCCTTTAGAAAATGGGAAAAAAAAGGGATTAAAAGAATAGAAAATTGTTTTTCAGGAAGTAGATTCTTATCCTTTGAACAAATGAGAGATAAGTACAATATAACTGGAGATACAGCGCTGGCATATTACCAACTGAGATCCTACTTGAAAGATAAATTAGGAAGCAACTTGAGTTTACCAGAGGGAAGTAACCTTGAATATGTGATTACAGATACAATGTTAATCAAAAGATTTATAAAAAATATGTATATTAAACTGCAAGAAAAGGAAAATGAGGAAACAAATGGTAAAACTAAACAAAAATGGGAACAAGATTTAAATATAAAGATAAAAAAGGAAACATGGGAGAAGTTATGCTCTGGAACGATGAGAAATACAATAAATACGAGGCTGCGTATGATACAATATAATTGGTTACACAGACTATACATTACACCGCAAAAGTTAAATAAATGGGACCCAACAGTATCTGATAGATGTTTTCGATGTAAAAAAGAAAGGGGAACAACAATTCATGCAATCTGGACATGTGAGAGAGTAGAAAAATTTTGGGATGATCTCAATCAGATATTAAATAAAATAACAGAAAACAATATACCAAAGAATCCAGAGATCTTTCTCCTAAGTAACATAAAAAATAAAGAATTTGGAATTGACTTGGAAGATGCACAAAAAAGATTTGTCAAGATAGCCCTAGCCGTAGCAAAAAAATGTATTATGTCAACCTGGAAATTGGAAGATAATTTGAAAATACAACAATGAATAAATGTATTCCATAAGAAAAAATTACATATAGTTTAAGAAATAATATTGAAATATTCGAACAAGTATGGGAGCCTTACATTAAATACAATAGCGAAAACCTACCGGGAACAAACATTACCTAAGTTGATGGAAGGAGAAGAAAAGAAAAGAATGGACTCAGTAGAATTTCTGGTGTATTTTTGTTGAATGACAACATTGTCTAACTGAATTAATGCAACCTAGATTGTATACCTAAAATGGATGAGAGGGGGGGGGGTGGGGGGGTGGCTTGGGAGGAGGGAGGGGGGAGGGAGAAAAAGTCACTGTAAATGTGTGGAAAAGAAAAAGTGTATATCATGGCTATTGTGATTTATGGTGTGAAAAATAAAAAATTAAAATAAAAAAAAAATAAAAAACAATAAGTTATGGACATTTCTGACAGCTCCACACAAATAATACAACACAATACAAAGATAGACATTTCTTTCTCCCCCCAGACTAGCAGTGAACAATACGTTAGGGACATTTTTGTCAGCTCACCCCAGATGATACCATTCAATGATAAGTTACTGACATTCTTGTGAACTCCCCCAAGATCATATAATAAGTTTGGGACATTTATGTCAAATTCCCCTGGATTATACCACTCAACCCTAAGTTATGGACATTTCTGTCAGCTGTCCGCAAATTATAACACTCAACAATAAATTATGTACATTTGTGTCAGCTCCCCCTAGAATATACCATTCAATAATAAATTTCTGACATTGTTGTCAACTCCCCCCAGATCATACAATATGTTTGGGACATTTATGTCAAATCACCCCAGAATATCCCATTGAACAATAAGTTATGGACATTTCTGTCTGCTTTCCGCAAATTATAACAATCAACAGTAAATTATGTACATTTGTGTCAGCTCCCCTCAGACTATACCGTTCAACAAAATGTAATGGACATTTTTGTTAGTACCCCCAGATTATACCACTCAACTATAAGTTATGTACATTTTTGAAAGCACGGCCAAATTATAACATTCAACAATACGTTAGGGACATTTTTGTCAGTTCCCCCAGATTATACCATTCCATGATAATTTTCTGACATTTCTGTCAACTCCCCACCAGATTATACCATTCAACGATAATTTTTCGATATTTCTGTCAGTTTCCGAAGATTCTAAAACTCAACAAAAGTTATGGACATTTCTGTCAGCCACCCCCAGATTATACCACTCAACTATAAGTTATGGACAATTTTGTCAGCATGTCCAGATTATACCACTGAACAATAAGTTATTGACCTTTTTGTCAGCTCCCTTCAAATTATAACATTCAACAATAAGTTCTGTACATTTCTGTCAGTTCACCCCAGATTGTTACACTCAACAGTAAATTATGCACATTTTTGTCTGCTCCCCCCAGACTATAGCATTGAACAATACGTTAGGGACATTTTTGTCAGCTCACCACAGATGATACCATTCAATGATAAGTTACTGACATTCTTGTCAACTCCCCCAAGATCATACAATAAGTTTGGGACATTTATGTCAAATCTCCCTGGATTATACCACTCAACGCTAAGTTATGGACATTTCTGACAGCTCCACAAAACTATACCACTCAACAATAAGTTATAGAATGTGTCAAACACCCTTATTTAATACCACTCAACTATAAGTTATGTGTCAACTCCCCCCAGACTATACCAGATAATACCACGCAACGATAAGTTTCGTACATTTTTCTCAGCTCCCTCCAGATTATACCGTTCAACAACATGTTATGGTCATTTTTTCAGTAGCCCAGATTATACCATTCCATGATAATTTTCTGACTTTTCTGTCATCTCCCCCCCAGATTATACCATTCAACGATAATTTTTCGATATTTTTGTCAGTTTCCGACGTTTCTAAAATTCAACAATAAGATGTACATTTCTGCCAGCCATCCCCAGATTATACCACTCAACTATAAGTTATGGACCTTTTTGTCAGCTCCACTCAAATTATAACATAAGTTCTGTACATTTCTGTCAGTTCATCCCAGATTGTTACACTCAACAGTAAGTTATGGACATTTTTGTCTGCACCCCCCAGACTATACCATTGAACAATACGTTAGGGACATTTTTGTCAGCTCCCCCAGATTATACCACTCAACTATAAGTTATGGACATTTTTGAAAGCACGGCCAAATTATATCATTCAACAATACGTTAGGGACATTTTTGTCAGTTCCTCCAGATTATACTAATCCATGATAAATTTTCGACATTTCTGTCAGTTTACGAAGATTCTAAAATTCAACAATAAGTTGAAAAGTACATTTCTGTCAGCTCACCCCAAATTATTACACTCAACAATAAGTTATGGACATTTCTGACAGCTCCACACAAATAATACCACACAACACTAAGTTATCGACATTTCTGTCAGCCACCCCCAGATTATAACAATCAACAATAAATTATGTACATTTGTGTCAACTCCCCCCAGACTCAACTATATGTTATGGACAATTTTGTCAGCATCCCCAGATTATACCACTCAACTATAAGTTATGGACCTTTTTGTCAGCTCCCCTCAAATTATAACATTCAACATTAAGTTCTGTACATTTCTGTCAGTTCATCCCAGATTGTTACACTCAACAGTAAGTTATGGACATTTTTGTCTGCTTCCCACTGACTATACCATTGAACAATACGTTAGGGACATTTTTGTCAGCTCCCCCCAGATTATACAATTCAATGATAAGTTACTGACATTCTTGTCAACTCCCCCAAGATCATACAATAAGTTTGGGACATTTATGTCAAATCCCCACAGATTATACCACTCAACTATAAGTTAGGGACATTTTTGTCAGTTCCTCCAGATTATACTAATCCATGATAAATTTCGACATTTCTGTCAGTTTCTGAAGATTCTAAAATTCAACAATAAGTTATGTACAGTACTGTCAGCTCACCCCAAATTATTACACTCAACAATAAGTTATGTACATTTCTGTCAGCTCACCCCAAATTATTTCACTCAACAATGAGTTATGGACATTTCTGACAGCTCCACACAAATAATACCACACAACACTAAGTTATCGACATTTCTGTCAGCCACCCCCAGATTATAACAATCAACAATAAATTATGTACATTTGTGTCAGCTCCACTCAGACTCAACTATAAGTTATGGACAATTTTGTCAGCATCTCCAGATTATACCACTCAACAATAAGTTATGGACCTTTTTGTCAGCTCCCTTCAAATTATAACATTCAACAATAAGTTCTGTACATTTCTGTCATTTCACCCCAGATTGTTACACTCAACAGTAAGTTATGGACGTTTTTGTCTGCTCCCCCAGACTATAGCATTGAACAATACGTTAGGGACATTTTTGTCAGTTCACCCCAGATGATACCATTCAATGATAAGTTACTGACATTCTTGTCAACTCCCCCAAGATCATACAATAAGTTTGGGACATTTATGTCAAATCCCCCTGGATTATACCACTCAACGCTAAGTTATGGACATTTCTGACAGCTGTCCGCAAATTATAACACTCAACAATAAATTATGTACATTTGCGTCAGCTCCCCCTAGAGTATACACCATTCAATGATAAATTTCTGACATTGTTGTCAACTCCCCCCAGATCATACAATAAGTTTGGGACATTTATGTCAAATCACCCCATATTATACCATTGAAAAATAAGTTATGGACATTTCTGACAGCTCCACACAAACTATACCACTCAACAATAAGTTATAGAATGTGTCAAACACCCCCATTTAATACCACTCAACTATAAGTTATGTGTCAGCTCCCCACAGACTATACCAGATAATACCACGCAACGATAAGTTTCGTACATTTTTCTCAGCTCCCTCCAGATTATACCGTTCAACAACATGTTATGGACATTTTTGTCAGTGCCCCCAGATTATACCATTCCCTGATCATTTTCTGACATTTCTCTCAGCAACCCCCGGATTATACCACTCAACGATAATTTTTCGATATTTCTGTCAGTTTCCGAAGATTCTAAAATTCAACAATAAGTTATGTACATTTCTCTCAGCTCACCCCAAATTATTACACTCAACAATAAGTTATGGACATTTCTGACAGCTCCACACAAATAATACCACTCAACACTAAGTTATAGACATTTCTGTCAGCCACCCCCAGATTATACCACTCAACTATAAGTTGTGGAGAATTTTGTCAGCATCTCCAGATTATACCACTCAACAATAAGTTATGGACCTTTTTGTCAGCTCCCCTCAAATTATAATATTCAACAATACATTCTGTACATTTCTGTCAGTTCATCCCAGATTGTCACACTCAACAGTAAGTTATGGACATTTTTGTCAGTTCCCCCAGATTATACCATTCCATGATAATTTTCTGACATTTCTGTCAACTCCCCCCAGATTATACCATTCAACGATAATTTTCGACATTTCTCTCAGTTTCCTAAGATTCTAAAATTTAACAATAAGTTAGGTACATTTCTGTCAGCCATCCCCAGATTATACCACTCAACTATAAGGTATGGACAATTTTGTCAGCATCTCCAGATTATACCACTCAACAATAAGTTGTCAGCTCCCCACAAATTTTAACATTCAACAATAAGTTCTGTACATTTCTGTCAGTTCATCCCAGATTGTTACACTCAACAGTAAGCTATGGACATTTTTGTCTGCTCCCTACTGACAATACCATTGAACAATTCGTTAGGGACATTTTTGTCAGCCATCCCCAGATTATACCACTCAACGATAATATTTCGACATTTCTGTCAGCTCCCCCCAGGTTATAACTTTCAACAATAAGTTTGGGACTTTTATGTCGGGCACTCCCAGATTATAACGTTGAACACTTAGTTGTTGACATTTCTGACAGCCCCCCAAATTATACCACTCAAGAATAGGTTATAGACATTTATATCAGCTACCTTCAGATTACACCACTCAACGATAATTTATCGAAATTTCTGTGAGCACTCCCAGATTATAACATTCAATGCTAAGTTATGGACAATTCTGACGGCTCCCCACAATTTATACCACTCAACATTAAGTTATAGACATTTCTCTCAGCTACTTTCAGATTATTCTACTCAACTATAAATTATGGAAATTTCTATCAGCTCCCTCCAGATTATACCGTTCAACAACATGTTATGGACATTTTTGTCAGCTCACCCCAGATTATTACACTCAACAATAAGTTATGGACATTTCTGACAGCTCTACACAAACTATACCACTCATCAATAAGTTATAGACATTTCTGTCAACCGCCCCCAGATTATACCACTCCACTATAAGTTATGAACATTTTTGTCAGGTCCTCCAGATTATACCATTCCATGATAAATTTTCTACATTTCTGTCAGTTTCCGAAGATTCTAAAATTCAACAATGAGTTGAACATTGAAAGGTCCACACATTGAAAGGTAGTTGAAAAGCACAAAAGTATGCAAAATGTAGATCTGAAAATTCACATCTGCATTTCAATTTTAAAAAGAATAACATAAATGGAAGAATGAAATTAGAAACATAAAAATAAATGCTTTTTTGAGAAATGTTTAACCATAATTTCACCTATGAATTTTCATGTTGAAGTGTTAATAACCATGTAAAAGATTGAAAAGAAGTTGAAAAGCATAATTTACAACCTGAACACAAACTTCGATATAGAAATTCGCAGTTAAATTTCAATTTCATAAAGTAAAATAAATGATAACATGCAGCTGCAATGATTGAAATAAATGCATTTTAGGAAAAGATTAAACATAGATTTCTAATCTATGAACTACTTTGTTAATAAATAAACAGTACATGTAAGACGTTTGTCAGAGTTTGTAAAGTACTTTTCTACAAGATAATAGAATGTAGATCTGGAAATTCATGTCCAGGTTTCAATTTTAAAAAGAATAATATAAATTGTGAAATGAAATAAGAAATATAAAAATAAATGCTTTTTTGAGAAATGTTTAAACAAGGTTTCACATCTATGAATTTTCGTGAATAAATATTAGGAACACTAGTAAAAAGTTGAAAGAAGTTGAAAAATAAACTTTGCAAGCAGTATGAAAAATGTAGATAAAGAAATTCACATTGAAATTCCATTTTCAAAAAGTATAAATAATTCCTAAATTGAAGGTCCACACATTGAAAGGTAGTTGAAAAGCACAAAAGTATGCAAAATGTAGATCTGTAAATTCACATCTGCATTTCAATTTTAAAAAGAATAACATAAATGGAAAAATGAAATTAGAAACAAAAAAATAAATGCTTTTTTGAGAAAGTTTAACCATAATTTCACATCTATGAATTTTCATGTTGAAGCGTTAATAACCATGTAAAAGATTGAAAAGAAGTTGAAAAGCATAATTTACAACCTGAACACAAACTTCGATATAGAAATTCGCAGTTAAATTTCAATTTCATAAAGTAAAATAAATGATAATATGCAGCTGCAATTATTGAAATAAATGCATTTTAGGAAAAGATTAAACATAGATTTCTAATCTATGAACTACTTTGTTAATAAATAAAGAGTACATATAAGACGTTTGTCACAGTTTGTAAAGTACTTTTCTACAAGATAATAGAATGTAGATCTGGAAATTCATGTCCAGGTTTCAATTTTAAAAAGAATAATATAAATTGTGAAATGAAATAAGAAATATAAAAATAAATGCTTTTTTGAGAAATGTTTAAACAAGGTTTCACATCTATGAATTTTCGTGAATAAATATTAGGAACACTGGTAAAAAGTTGAAAGAAGTTGAAAAATATACTTTGCAAGCAGTATGAAAAATGTAGATAAAGAAATTCACATTGAAATTCCATTTTCAAAAAGTATAAATAATTCCTAAATTGAAGGTCCACACATTGAAAGGTAGTTGAAAAGCACAAAAGTATGCAAAATGTAGATCTGTAAATTCACATCTGCATTTCAATTTTAAAAAGAATAACATAAATGGAAGAATGAAATTAGAAACATAAAAATAAATGCTTTTTTGAGAAATGTTTAACCATAATTTCACCTATGAATTTTCATGTTGAAGTGTTAATAACCATGTAAAAGATTGAAAAGAAGTTGAAAAGCATAATTTACAACCTGAACACAAACTTCGATATAGAAATTCGCAGTTAAATTTCAATTTCATAAAGTAAAATAAATGATAATATGCAGCTGCAATGATTGAAATAAATGCATTTTAGGAAAAGATTAAACATAGATTTCAAATCTATGAACTACTTTGTTAAATATAAAAACAGTACATGTAAGACGTTTGTCAGAGTTTGTAAAGTACTTTTCTACAAGAAAATAGAATGTAGATCTGGAAATTCATGTCCAGGTTTCAATTTTGAAAAGAATAATATAAATGGTGAAATGAAATTGCAAATATAAAAATAAATGCTTTTTTGTGAAATATTTAAACATCTCTGTATTTTCGTGAATAAATATTAGGAACACTGGTAAAAAGTTAAAAGAAGTTGCAAAATATACTTTGCAAGCAGAAAGCAAAATGTAGATAAAGAAATTCACATTAAATTCCAATTTAAAAAAGTATAAATAAGTCTTAAAATGAAGGTCCACACATTGAAATAAATGCATTTTAGGAAAAGATTAAACATAGATTTCTAATAATTGAACTACTTTGTTAAATATAAAATCAGTACATGTAAGACGTTTGTCAGAGTTTGTAAAGTACTTTTCTACAAGAAAATAGAATGTAGATCTGGAAATTCATGTCCAGGTTTCAATTTTAAAAAGAATAATATAAATGGTGAAATGAAATTGCAAATATAAAAATAAATGCATTTTAGGAAAAGATTAAGCATAGATTTCTAATCTATGAACTACTTTGTTAATATATAAACAGGTTGAAAAGCATAATTTACAACCTGAACACTAACTTCGAAATAGAAATTCGCAGTTAAATCATCATCATGATCATCAATATCATCATCATCATCATCATCATCATCAACATCATCAGCACATCATCATCATCATCATAATCATCATCATCATCATCCACACCACATCATCATCATCGTCGTCATCATCATCATGATCATCATCATCATCATCATCATCAACACAACATCATAACCATCAACATCATCATCATCGTCATCATCATCATCATCATCATCATCATCATCATCATCGTCGTCGTCATCATCATCATCATCATCATCATCATCATCATCATAATCATCATCATCACCATTATCATCATCATCATCATCGTCATCACCACATCATCACCATCAACATCATCATCATCGTCATCATCATCAGCATCATCATCACCTCATCATCATCATCATTTTCATCACCACATCATCATCATGATCATCATCATCATCATCATCACTACAACATCATCACCATCATCATCATCATCATCATCGTCATCATCATGTTTATGTTACTTAAATCTTCTCCTTCTATTTCTTCTTCTTCCGCTACGTATTCATCTTCATTTTTGTCTTCATCTTCAACTTTTTATTTTTCGTCTACTACTTCTTCATCATCTTCATCCGCTTATTCTTATTTTCCTTCATTGTCTTCACCTTCGTGTTTGTCATCATTTTCATCTTCATCTTTTTCTTCTTCTTCTTACTTTTCTTCATCTTCATCTTCTTCTTCTATTTCTTCTTCTTCCGCTACGTCTTCATCTTCATTTTTTTCTTCATCTTCAACTTTTCCTTTTTCGTCTTCTTCTTCATCATCTTCATCCTCTTCTTATTTTTCTTCATTGTCTTCGCCTTCGTGTTTGTCTTCATTTTCGTCTTCATATTTCTTCTTCTTATTATTATTCTTTGTCTTCTTCTTCTACATCTTCACCTTCGATTTTGTCTTCATCTTCAACTTTTTATTTTTCGTCTTCTTCTTCATCATTTTTGTCCTCTTCTTATTTTCTTTCATTGTCTTCGCCTTTGTCTTCGCGTTCATCTTTGTCTTCAATTTTGTCTTCATATTTCTCCTTCATCATCATCACGACATCATCATCATCATCATCACCACATCATCATCGTCGTCGTCGTTGTCGTCGTCATCGTCATTGTTCTCGTCATTGTTGTTGTCATCATTGTCATCATCGTTGTCGTTGTCGTCATCATCGTCGTCATCGTCAATGTCGTTGTCATCATAATCATCGTCATCATCTTCTACTTCTTCATCTTCTTCTTCTTCAGCATCTTCACCTTTGATTTTGACTTCGTCTTCAACTTTTCCTTTTTCGTCTTCTTCTTCATCATCTTCATCCTCTTCTTATTTTTGTTCATTGCCTTCGCCTTCGTGTTTGTCTTCATTTTCATCTTCATATTTCTTCTTCTTCTTCTTCTTTGTCTTATTCTTCATCTTCTTCTTCTACATCATCACCTTCGATTTTGTCTTCGTCTTCAACTTTTTATTTTTCGTCTTCTTCTTCTTCATCATTTTCGTCCTCTTCTTATTTTCCTTCATTATCTTCGACTTCGTATTCACCTTCATCTTTGTCTTCATTTTTGTCTTCATATTTCACCTTCAACATCATCACCACATCATCATCATCATCATCATCATCATCATCATCATCATCATCATCAACATCATCTTCATTATCATTATCTCCACTTCATCAGCAACATCATCATCATTATTATCATCACCACCACATCATCATCGTCGTCGTCATTGTCGTCGTCATCGTCGTCGTTCTCGTCATTGTTGTTGTCATCATTGTCATCATCGTTGTCGTTGTCGTCATCATCGTCGTCATCGTCTTCTTCTACATCTTCTTCTTCTACATCTTCTTCTTCTTCTACATCTTCTTCTTCAGCAACTTCACCTTCGATTTTGACTTCATCTTCAACTTTTCATTTTTCATCTTCTACTTCATCATCTTCATCCTCTTCTTTTTTTTCTTCATTGTCTTCTCCTTCGTGTTTGTCATCATTTTCATATTCATATTTCTTCTTATTTGTCTTATTCTTCATCTTCTTCTTCTACATCTTCACCTTCGATTTTGTCTTCGTCTTCAACCTTTTATTTTTCGTCTTCTTCTTCATCATTTTTGTACTCTTCTTATTTTCCTTCATTATCTTCGACTTCGTCTTCACCTTCGTCTTTGTCTTCATTTTTGTCTTCATATTTCACCTTCATCATCATAACCACATCATCATCATCATCACCACGTCAATATCATCATCATCATCATCATCATCATTGTCGTCGTCATCGTTGTCATCATCATCGTCGTCGTCGTCGTCGTTGTTGTCATCATCGTCGTCATCGTCAATGTCGTTGTCATCATAATCATCGTCATCATCTTCTACTTCTTCATCTTCTTCTTCTTCAGCATCTTCACCTTTGATTTTGACTTCGTCTTCAACTTTTCCTTTTTCGTCTTCTTCTTCATCATCTTCATCCTCTTCTTATTTTTGTTCATTGTCTTCGCCTTCGTGTTTGTCTTCATTTTCATCTTCATATTTCTTCTTCTTCTTCTTCTTTGTCTTATTCTTCATCTTCTTCTTCTACATCATCACCTTCGATTTTGTCTTCGTCTTCAACTTTTTATTTTTCGTCTTCTTCTTCTTCATCATTTTCGTCCTCTTCTTATTTTCCTTCATTATCTTCGACTTCGTATTCACCTTCATCTTTGTCTTCATTTTTGTCTTCATATTTCACCTTCATCATCATCACCACATCATCATCATCATCATCATCATCATCATCATTGTCATCGTCGTCGTTGTCATCGTCATCGTCGTCATCATCGTCGTCATCATCATCATCATCACCACCACATCATCATCAACATCATCACAACATCATCATTCTCATCATCATTACATCATCATCATCATCATCATCATCATCAACATCATCTTCATTATCATTATCTCCACTTCATCAGCATCATCATCATCATTATTATCATCACCACCACATCATCATCGTCGTCGTCGTTGTCGTCGTCATCGTCGTCGTTCTCGTCATTGTTGTTGTCATCATTGTCATCATCGTTGTCGTTGTCGTCATCATCGTCGTCATCGTCTTCTTCTACATCTTCTTCTTCTACATCTTCTTCTTCTTCTACATCTTCTTCTTCAGCAACTTCACCTTCGATTTTGACTTCATCTTCAACTTTTCATTTTTCATCTTCTACTTCATCATCTTCATCCTCTTCTTATTTTTCTTCATTGTCTTCTCCTTCGTGTTTGTCATCATTTTCATATTCATATTTCTTCTTATTTGTCTTATTCTTCATCTTCTTCTTCTACATCTTCACCTTCGATTTTGTCTTCGTCTTCAACCTTTTATTTTTCGTCTTCTTCTTCATCATTTTTGTACTCTTCTTATTTTCCTTCATTATCTTCGACTTCGTCTTCACCTTCGTCTTTGTCTTCATTTTTGTCTTCATATTTCACCTTCATCATCATAACCACATCATCATCATCATCACCACGTCAATATCATCATCATCATCATCATCATCATCATCATCATCATCATTGTCGTCGTCATCGTTGTCATCATCATCGTCGTCGTCGTCGTCGTTGTTGTCATCATCGTCGTCATCGTCAATGTCGTTGTCATCATAATCATCGTCATCATCTTCTACTTCTTCATCTTCTTCTTCTTCAGCATCTTCACCTTTGATTTTGACTTCGTCTTCAACTTTTCCTTTTTCGTCTTCTTCTTCATCATCTTCATCCTCTTCTTATTTTTGTTCATTGTCTTCGCCTTCGTGTTTGTCTTCATTTTCATCTTCATATTTCTTCTTCTTCTTCTTCTTTGTCTTATTCTTCATCTTCTTCTTCTACATCATCACCTTCGATTTTGTCTTCGTCTTCAACTTTTTATTTTTCGTCTTCTTCTTCATCATTTTCGTCCTCTTCTTATTTTCCTTCATTATCTTCGACTTCGTATTCACCTTCATCTTTGTCTTCATTTTTGTCTTCATATTTCACCTTCATCATCATCACCACATCATCATCATCATCATCATCATCATCATCATTGTCATCGTCGTCGTTGTCATCGTCATCGTCGTCATCATCGTCGTCATCATCATCATCATCACCACCACATCATCATCAACATCATCACAACATCATCATTCTCATCATCATTACATCATCATCATCATCATCATCATCATCAACATCATCTTCATTATCATTATCTCCACTTCATCAGCATCATCATCATCATTATTATCATCACCACCACATCATCATCGTCGTCGTCGTTGTCGTCGTCATCGTCGTCGTTCTCGTCATTGTTGTTGTCATCATTGTCATCATCGTTGTCGTTGTCGTCATCATCGTCGTCATCGTCTTCTTCTACATCTTCTTCTTCTACATCTTCTTCTTCTTCTACATCACCACCACATCATCATCAACATCATCACAACATCATCATTCTCATCATCATTACATCATCATCATCATCATCATCATCATCAACATCATCTTCATTATCATTATCTCCACTTCATCAGCATCATCATCATCATTATTATCATCACCACCACATCATCATCGTCGTCGTCATTGTCGTCGT
>NC_091469.1:244418480-244489477 GCF_036971445.1 Narcine bancroftii | reverse complement strand
TTAAGTTACTGACATTCTTGTCAACTCCCCCAAGATCATATAATAAGTTTGGGACATTTATGTCAAATTCCCCTGGATTATACCTCTCAACCCTAAGTTATGGACATTTCTGTCAGCTGTCCGCAAATTATAACACTCAACAATAAATTATGTACATTAGTGTCAGCTCCCCCTAGAATATACCATTCAATTATAAATTTCTGACATTGTTGTCAACTCCTCCCAGATCATACAATAAGTTTGGGACATTTATGTCAAATCACCCCAGATTATACCATTGAAAAAATAAGATATGGACATTTCTGTCTGCTGTCCGCAAATTATAACAATCAACAATAAATTATGTACATTTGTGTCAGCTCCCCTCAGACTATACCGTTCAACTAAATGTTATGGACATTTTTGTCAGTTCTCCCAGATTATACCATTCCATAATAATTTTCTGACATTTCTGTCAACTCCCCCCAGATTATACCATTCAACGATAATTTTTCGACATTTCTGTCAGTTTCCGAAGATTCTAAAATTCAACAATAAGTTATGTACATTTCTGTCAGCCATCCCCAGATTATACCACTCAACTATAAGTTATGGACCTTTTTGTCAGCTCCCCTCAAATTATAACATTGAACAATAACTTCTGTACATTTCTGTCAGTTCATCCCAGATTGTTACACTCAACAGTAAGTTATGGACATTTTTGTCTGCCTCCCCCAGACTATACCATTGAACAATACGTTAGGGACATTTTTGTCAGCTCCCCCCAGATTCTACAATTCAATGATAAGTTACTGACATTCTTGTCAACTCCCCGAAGATCATACAATAAGTTTGGGACATTTATGTCAAATCCCCCCAGATTATACCACTCAACTATAAGTTATGGACATTTTTGAAAGCACGGCCAAATTATACCATTCAACAATATGTTAGGGACATTTTTGTCAGTTTCTCCAGATTATACTAATCCATGATAAATTTTCGACATTTCTGTCAGTTTCCGAAGATTCTAAAATTCAACAATAAGTTATGTATATTACTGTCAGCTCACCCCAAATTATTACACTCAACAATAAGTTATGTACATTTCTGTCAGCTCACCCCAAATTATTACACTCAACAATGAGTTATGGACATTTCTGTCAGCTCCACACAAATAATACCACACAACACTAAGTTATCGACATTTCTGTCAGCCACCCCCAGATTATAACAATTAATTATGTACATTTGTGTCAGCTCCACCCAGACTCAACTATAAGTTATGGACAATTTTGTCAGCATCTCCAGATTATACCACTCAACAATAAGTTATGGACATTTTTGTCTGCACCCCCAGACTAAACAATTGAACAATACGTTAGGGACATTTTTGTCAGCTCCCCCAGATTATACCACTCAACGATAATATTTCGACATTTCTGTCAGCTACCCCAGGTTATACCTTTCAACAATAAGTTTGGGACTTTTATGTCAGGCACTCCCAGATTATAACGTTCAACACTTAGTTGGGACAGCGTCCCACAAATTATACCACTCAAGGAATAGGTTATATACATTTATATCAGCTACCTTCAGATTATACCACTCAACGATAATTTATCGTAATTTTTGTCAGCACTCCCAGAATATAACATTCAATGTTAAGTTATGGATATTTCTGACAGCCCACCCCCCCCCAATTATATACCACTCAACATTAAGTTAGAGACTTTTCTCTAGGCTACTTTCAGATTATACAACTCAACTATGTTATTGAAATTTCTATCAGCTCCATCCCAGATTATACCACTCAATGATAATTTTTCGACATTTCTGTCAGCTGCCTTCAGATGATACCACTCAACAATAAGTTATGGACATTTCTGACAGCTCCCCATAAATTATACCACACAACAATAATTTGTAGACATTTCTTTCAGCCACCCCCAGATTATACCATTGAACAATAAGTTATGGACATTTTTGTAAGGTCCCCCTAGATTATACCTTTCAATGATCAGTTTCTGTCATTGTTGTCAACTACCCCCAGATTATACCTTTCAACGATAAGTTTCGGACATTTTTCTCAGCTCCCTCCAGATTATACCGTTCCAAAACATGTTATGGACATTTTTGTCAGCTCACGCAGATTATAGCACTCAACTATAAGTTATGGACATTTTGAAAGCACGGCCAAATTATACCATTCATCAATACGTTTAGGGACATTTTTGTCAGTCCCCAGATTATACCATTCCATGATAATTTTGTGACATTTCTCTCAGCAATCCCCAGATTATACGACTCAACGATAATTTTTCGACATTTCTGTCAGCTCCCCCAAGGTTATACCTTTCAACAATAAGTTTGGGACATTTATGTCAGGTCCCCCCAGACTATACCACTCAACGCTAAGTTATGGAAATTTCTGTCAGCCACACCCAGATTATACCAACTCAACTATAAGTTATGGACATTTTTGAAAGCACGGCCAAATTATACCATTCAACAACACGTTAGGACATTTTTGTCAGTTCCCACAGATTTTACCATTGCATGATAAATTTTCGACATTTCTGTCAGTTTCCGAAGATTCTAAAATTCAACAATAAGTGATGTACATTCTGTCAGCTCACCCCAAATTATTACACTCAACAATAAGTTATGGACATTTCTGACAGCTCCACACAAATAATACCACTCAACACTAAGTTATAGACATTTCTGTCAGCCACCCCCAGATTATACCACTCAACTATAAGTTATGGACCAATTTTTGTCAGCATCTCCAGATTATACCATTCAACAATAAGTTATGGACCTTTTTGTCAGCTCCCCTCAAATTATAACATTCAACAATAAGTTCTGTACATTTTCTGTCAGTTCACCCCAGATTGTTACACTCAACAGTAAGTTATGGACGTTTTTGTCTGCTCCCCCAGACTATAGCATTGAACAATACGTTAGGGACATTTTTGTCAGCTCACCCCAGATGATACCATTCAATGATAAGTTACTGACATTCTTGTCTACATCCCCCAGATCATACAATAAGTTTGGGACATTTATGTCAAATTCACCTGGATTATACCACTCAACCCTAAGTTATGGACATTTCTGTCAGCTGTCCGCAAATTATAACAATCAACAATAAATTAGTACATTTGTGTCAGCTCCCCTCAGACTATACCGTTCAAATAAATGTTATGGACATTTGTGTCAGTTCTCCCAGATTATACCATTCCATAATAATTTTCTGACATTTCTGTCAACTCCCCCCCAGATTATACCATTCAACGATAATTTTTCGACATTTCTGTCAGTTTCCGAAGATTCTAAAATTCAACAATAAGTTATGTACATTTCTGTCAGCCATCCCCAGATTATACCACTCAACTATAAGTTATGGACCTTTTGTCAGCTCCCCTCAAATTATAACATTCAACAATAACTTCTGTACATTTCTGTCAGTTCATCCCAGATTGTTACACTCAACAGTAAGTTATGGACATTTTTGTCTGCTCCCCCAGACGATACCATTGAACAATACGTTAGGCGGACATTTTGTCAGCTCCCCCCAGATTCTACAATTCAATGATAAGTTACTGACATTCTTGTCAACTCCCCCAAGATCATACAATAAGTTTGGGACATTTATGTCAAATCCCCCAGATTATACCACTCAACTATAAGTTATGGACATTTTTGAAAGCACGGCCAAATTATACCATTCAACAATACGTTAGGGACATTTTTGTCAGTTCCTCCAGATTATACTAATCCATGATAAATTTTCGACATTTCTGTCAGTTTCCGAAGATTCTAAAATTCAACAATAAGTTATGTACATTACTGTCAGCTCACCCCAAATTATACACTCAACAATAAGTTATGTACATTACTGTCAGCTCACCCCAAATTAATACACTCAACAATAAGTTATGGACATTTCTGTCAGCCACCCCCAGATTATAACAATCAACAATAAATTATGTACATTTGTGGTCAGCTCCACCCAGACTCAACTATAAGTTATGGGACAATTTTGTCAGCGTCAACAGATTATACCACTCAACAATAAGTTATGGACCTTTTTGTCAGCTCCCTTCAAATTATAACATTCAACAATAAGTTCTGTACATTTCTGTCAGTTCATCCAGATTGTTACACTCAACAGTAAGTTATGGACATTTTTGTCTGCTCCCCCCAGACTATACCATTGAACAATACGTTAGGGACATTTTTGTCAGCACCCCCAGATTATACCACTCAACGATAATATTTCGACATTTCTGTCAGCTACCCCCAGGTTATACCTTTCAACAATAAGTTTGGGACTTTTATGTCAGGCACTCCCAGATTATAACGTTCAACACTTAGTTGGGACAGCGTCCCACAAATTATACCACTCAAGAATAGGTTATATACATTTATATCAGCCACCCCCAGATTATACCACTCAACTATAAGTTATGGACATTTTTGAAAGCACGGCCAAATTATACCATTCAACAATACGTTAGGGACATTTTTGTCAGTTCCACCAGATTTTACCATTGCATGATAAATTTTCGACATTTCTGTCAGTTTCCGAAGATTCTAAAATTCAACAATAATTGATGTACATTCTGTCAGCTCACCCCAATTTATTACACTCAAAAATGAGTTATGGACATTTCTGACAGCTCCACACAAATAATACCACACAACACTAAGTTATCGACATTTCTGTCAGCCACCCCCAGATTATAACAATCAACAATAAATTACGTACATTTGTGTCAGCTCCACCCAGACTCAACTATAAGTTATGGACAATTTTGTCAGCATCTCCAGATTATACCACTCAACAATAAGTTATGGACCTTTTTTTCAGCTCCCTTCAAATTATAACATTCAACAATAAGTTCTGTACATTTCTCTCATTTCACCCCAGAATGTTATACTCAACAGTAAGTTATGGACGTTTTTGTCTGCTCCCCCCAGACTATAGCATTGAACAATACGTTAGGGACATTTTTGTCAGTTCACCCCAGATGATACCATTCAATGATAAGTTACTGACATTCTTGTCAACATCCCCCAGATCATACAATAAGTTTGGGACATTTATGTCAAACTTCCCTGGATTATACCACTCAAACCTAAGTTATGGACATTTCTTTCAGCTGTCCGCAAATTATAACACTCAACAATAAATTATATACATTTGCGTCATCTCACCCTAGAATATACCATTCAATGATAAATTTCTGACATTGTTGTCAACTCCCCCCAGATCATACAGCGCTGGCATATTACCACCTGAGATCCTACTTGAAAGATAAATTAGGAAGCAACTTGAGTTTACCAGAGGGAAGTAACCTTGAATATGTGATTACAGATACAATGTTAATCAAAAGATTTATAAAAAATATGTATATTAAACTGCAAGAAAAGGAAAATGAGGAAACAAATGGTAAAACTAAACAAAAATGGGAACAAGATTTAAATATAAAGATAAAAAAGGAAACATGGGAGAAGTTATGCTCTGGAACGATGAGAAATACAATAAATACGAGGCTGCGTATGATACAATATAATTGGTTACACAGACTATACATTACACCGCAAAAGTTAAATAAATGGGACCCAACAGTATCTGATAGATGTTTTCGATGTAAAAAAGAAAGGGGAACAACAATTCATGCAATCTGGACATGTGAGAGAGTAGAAAAATTTTGGGATGATCTCAATCAGATATTAAATAAAATAACAGAAAACAATATGCCAAAGAATCCAGAGATCTTTCTCCTAAGTAACATAAAAAATAAAGAATTTGGAATTGACTTGGAAGATGCACAAAAAAGATTTGTCAAGATAGCCCTAGCCGTAGCAAAAAAATGTATTATGTCAACCTGGAAATTGGAAGATAATTTGAAAATACAACAATGGTATATAGAAATGAATAAATGTATTCCATTAGAAAAAATAACATATAGTTTAAGAAATAATATTGAAATATTCGAACAAGTATGGGAGCCTTACATTAAATACAATAGCGAAAACCTACCGGGAACAAACATTACCTAAGTTGATGGAAGGTGAAGAAAAGAAAAGAATGGACTCAGTAGAATTTCTGGTATATTTTTGTTGAATGACAACATTGTCTAACTGAATTAATGCAACCTAGATTGTATACCTAAAATGGATGAGAGGGGTGGGGGTGGGGGGATGGCTTGGGAGGAGGGAGGGGGGAGGGAGAAAAAGTCACTGTAAATGTGTGGAAAAGAAAAAGTGTATATCATGGCTATTGTGATTTATGGTGTGAAAAATAAAAAATTAAAATAAAAAAAAACAAAAAAAAAAAATAAGTTATGGACATTTCTGACAGCTCCACACAAATAATACAACACAACACAAAGTTATAGACATTTCTTTCTCCCCCCAGACCATAGCATTGAACAATACGTTAGGGACATTTTTGTCAGCTCACCCCAGATGATACCATTCAATGATAAGTTACTGACATTCTTGTCAACTCCCCCAAGATCATACAATATGTTTGGGACATTTATGTCAAATCCCCCTGGATTATACCACTCAACCCTAAGTTATGGACATTTCTTTCAGCTGTCCGCAAATTATAACACTCAACAATAAATTATGTACATTTGCGTCATCTCACCCTAGAATATACCATTCAATGATAAATTTCTGACATTGTTGTCAACTCCCCCCAGATCATACAATAGGTTTGGGACATTTATGTCAAATCACCCCAGATTATACCATTGAAAAATAAGTTATGGACATTTCTGTCTGCTGTCCCCAGATTATACCACACAACTATAAGTTATGGACCTTTTTGTCAGCTCCCCTCAATTTATAACATTCAACAATAAGTTCTGTACATCTCTGTCAGTTCATCCCAGATTGTTACACTCAACAGTAAGTTATGGACATTTTTGTCTGCTCCCCCCAGACTATACCATTGAACAATACGTTAGGGACATTTTTGTCAGCACCCCCAGATTATACCACTCAATTATAATTTATGGACAATTTTGTCAGCATCTCCAAATTATACCACTAAGTTATGGACCTTTTTGTCAGCTCCCCTCAAATTATAACATTCAACAATAAGTTCTGTACATTTCTGTCAGTTCACCCCAGATTGTTACACTCAACATTACGTTATGGACGTTTTTATCTGCTCCCCCCAGACTATAGCAGTCAATGATAGTTACTGACATTCTTGTCAATTCCTCCATGATCATACAATAAATTTGGGTCATTTATGTTAAATCCCCCTGGATTATACCACTCAACCCTAAGTTATGGACATTTCTGTCAGCTGTCCGCAAATTATAACACTCAACAATAAATTATGTACATTTGTGTCAGCTCCCCCTAGAATATACCATTCAATGATAAATTTCTGACATTGTTGTCAACTCCCCCCAGATCATACAATATGTTTGGGACATTTATGTCAAATCACCCCAGAATATCCCATTGAACAATAAGTTATGGACATTTCTGTCTGCTTTCCGCAAATTATAACAATCAACAATAAATTATGTACATTTGTGTCAGCTCCCCCCAGACTATACCGTTCAACAAAATGTTATGGACATTTTTGTTAGTTCCCCCAGATTATACCACTCAACTATAAGTTATGTACATTTTTGAAAGCACGGCCAAATTATAACATTCAACAATACGTTAGGGACATTTTTGTCAGTTCCCCCAGATTATACCATTCCATGATAATATTCTGATATTTCTGTCAACTCCCCCCCAGATTATACCATTCAACGATAATTTTTCGATATTTCTGTCAGTTTCCGAAGATTCTAAAGTTCAACAATAAGTTATGTACATTTCTGTCAGCCATCCCCAGATTATACCACTCAACTATAAGTTATGGACCTTTTTGTCAGCTCCCCTCAAATTATAACATTGAACAATAAGTTCTGTACATTTCTGTCAGTTCATCCCAGATTGTTACACTCAACAGTAAGTTATGGACATTTTTGTCTGCTCCCCCCAGACTATACCATTAAACTATACGTTAGGGACATTTTTGTCAGCTCCCCCCAGATTATACAATTCAATGATAAGTTACTGACATTCTTGTCAACTCCCCCAAGATCATACAATAAGTTTGGGACATTTATGTCAAATCCCCCCAGATTATACCACTCAACTATAAGTTATGGACATTTATGAAAGCACGGCCAAATTATACCATTCAACAATACGTTAGGGACATTTTTGTCAGTTCCTCCAGATTATACTAATCCATGATAAATTTTCGACATTTCTGTCAGTTTCCGAAGATTCTAAAATTCAACAATAAGTTATGTACATTACTGTCAGCTCACCCTAAATTATTACACTCAACAATAAGTTATGTACATTTCTGTCAGCATCTCCAGATTATACCACTCAACAATAAGTTATGGACCTTTTTGTCAGCTCCCCTCAAATTATAACATTCAACAATAAGTTCTGTACATTTCTGTCAGTTCATCCCAGATTGTTACACTCAACAGTAAGTTATGGACATTTTTGTCTGCTCCCCCCAGACTATACCATTGAACAATACGTTAGGGACATTTTTGTCAGCTCCCCCAGATTATACCACTCAACGATAATATTTCGACATTTCTGTCAGCTACCCCCAGGTTATACCTTTCAACAATAAGTTTGGGACTTTTATGTCAGGCACTCCCAGATTATAACGTTCAACACTTAGTTGGGACAGCGTCCCACAAATTATACCACTCAAGAATAGGTTATATACATTTATATCAGCTACCTTCAGATTATACCACTCAACGATAATTTATCGTAATTTTTGTCAGCACTCCCAGAATATAACATTCAATGTTAAGTTATGGATATTTCTGACAGCCCCCCTCCCCCCAATTTATACCACTCAACATTAAGTTAGAGACTTTTCTCTAGGCTACTTTCAGATTATACAACTCAACTATGTTATTGAAATTTCTATCAGCTCCTCCCAGATTATACAACTCAATGATAATTTTTCGACATTTCTGTCAGCTGCCTTCAGATGATACCACTCAACAATAAGTTATGGACATTTCTGACAGCTCCCCACAAATTATACCACACAACAATAATTTGTAGACATTTCTTTCAGCCACCCCCAGATTATACCATTGAACAATAAGTTATGGACATTTTTGTAAGGTCCCCCTAGATTATACCTTTCAATGATCAGTTTCTGTCATTGTTGTCAACTACCCCCAGATTATACCTTTCAACGTTAAGTTTCGGACATTTTTCTCAGCTCCCTCCAGATTATACCGTTCAAAAACATGTTTTGGACATTTTTGTCAGCTCACCCCAGATTATAGCACTCAACTATAAGTTATGGACATTTTGGAAAGCACGGCCAAATTATACCATTCATCAATACGTTAGGGACATTTTTGTCAGTCCCCAGATTATACCATTCCATGATAATTTTGTGACATTTCTCTCAGCAATCCCCAGATTATACGACTCAACGATAATTTTTCGACATTTCTGTCAGCTCCCCCAAGGTTATACCTTTCAACAATAAGTTTGGGACATTTATGTCAGGTCCCCCAGACTATACCACTCAACGCTAAGTTATGGAAATTTCTGTCAGCCACCCCCAGATTATACCACTCAACTATAAGTTATGGACATTTTTGAAAGCACGGCCAAATTATACCATTCAACAATACGTTAGGGACATTTTTGTCAGTTCCACCAGATTTTACCATTGCATGATAAATGTTCGACATTTCTGTCAGTTTCCGAAGATTCTAAAATTCAACAATAAGTGATGTACATTCTGTCAGCTCACCCCAAATTATTACACTCAACAATAAGTTATGGACATTTCTGACAGCTCCACACAAATAATACAACACAACACAAAGTTATAGACATTTCTTTCTCCCCCCAGACTATAGCATTGAACAATACGTTAGGGACATTTTTGTCAGCTCACCCCAGATGATACCATTCAATGATAAGTTACTGACATTCTTGTCAACTCCCCCAAGATCATATAATAAGTTTGGGACATTTATGTCAAATTCCCCTGGATTATACCTCTCAACCCTAAGTTATGGACATTTCTGTCAGCTGTCCGCAAATTATAACACTCAACAATAAATTATGTACATTAGTGTCAGCTCCCCCTAGAATATACCATTCAATTATAAATTTCTGACATTGTTGTCAACTCCTCCCAGATCATACAATAAGTTTGGGACATTTATGTCAAATCACCCCAGATTATACCATTGAAAAATAAGATATGGACATTTCTGTCTGCTGTCCGCAAATTATAACAATCAACAATAAATTATGTACATTTGTGTCAGCTCCCCTCAGACTATACCGTTCAACTAAATGTTATGGACATTTTTGTCAGTTCTCCCAGATTATACCATTCCATAATAATTTTCTGACATTTCTGTCAACTCCCCCCAGATTATACCATTCAACGATAATTTTTCGACATTTCTGTCAGTTTCCGAAGATTCTAAAATTCAACAATAAGTTATGTACATTTCTGTCAGCCATCCCCAGATTATACCACTCAACTATAAGTTATGGACCTTTTTGTCAGCTCCCCTCAAATTATAACATTGAACAATAACTTCTGTACATTTCTGTCAGTTCATCCCAGATTGTTACACTCAACAGTAAGTTATGGACATTTTTGTCTGCCTCCCCCAGACTATACCATTGAACAATACGTTAGGGACATTTTTGTCAGCTCCCCCCAGATTCTACAATTCAATGATAAGTTACTGACATTCTTGTCAACTCCCCGAAGATCATACAATAAGTTTGGGACATTTATGTCAAATCCCCCCAGATTATACCACTCAACTATAAGTTATGGACATTTTTGAAAGCACGGCCAAATTATACCATTCAACAATATGTTAGGGACATTTTTGTCAGTTTCTCCAGATTATACTAATCCATGATAAATTTTCGACATTTCTGTCAGTTTCCGAAGATTCTAAAATTCAACAATAAGTTATGTATATTACTGTCAGCTCACCCCAAATTATTACACTCAACAATAAGTTATGTACATTTCTGTCAGCTCACCCCAAATTATTACACTCAACAATGAGTTATGGACATTTCTGTCAGCTCCACACAAATAATACCACACAACACTAAGTTATCGACATTTCTGTCAGCCACCCCCAGATTATAACAATCAACAATAAATTATGTACATTTGTGTCAGCTCCACCCAGACTCAACTATAAGTTATGGACAATTTTGTCAGCATCTCCAGATTATACCACTCAACAATAAGTTATGGACATTTTTGTCTGCACCCCCAGACTAAACAATTGAACAATACGTTAGGGACATTTTTGTCAGCTCCCCCAGATTATACCACTCAACGATAATATTTCGACATTTCTGTCAGCTACCCCCAGGTTATACCTTTCAACAATAAGTTTGGGACTTTTATGTCAGGCACTCCCAGATTATAACGTTCAACACTTAGTTGGGACAGCGTCCCACAAATTATACCACTCAAGAATAGGTTATATACATTTATATCAGCTACCTTCAGATTATACCACTCAACGATAATTTATCGTAATTTTTGTCAGCACTCCCAGAATATAACATTCAATGTTAAGTTATGGATATTTCTGACAGCCCCCCCCCCCCAATTTATACCACTCAACATTAAGTTAGAGACTTTTCTCTAGGCTACTTTCAGATTATACAACTCAACTATGTTATTGAAATTTCTATCAGCTCCTCCCAGATTATACCACTCAATGATAATTTTTCGACATTTCTGTCAGCTGCCTTCAGATGATACCACTCAACAATAAGTTATGGACATTTCTGACAGCTCCCCATAAATTATACCACACAACAATAATTTGTAGACATTTCTTTCAGCCACCCCCAGATTATACCATTGAACAATAAGTTATGGACATTTTTGTAAGGTCCCCCTAGATTATACCTTTCAATGATCAGTTTCTGTCATTGTTGTCAACTACCCCAGATTATACCTTTCAACGATAAGTTTCGGACATTTTTCTCAGCTCCCTCCAGATTATACCGTTCCAAAACATGTTATGGACATTTTTGTCAGCTCACCGCAGATTATAGCACTCAACTATAAGTTATGGACATTTTGGAAAGCACGGCCAAATTATACCATTCATCAATACGTTAGGGACATTTTTGTCAGTCCCCAGATTATACCATTCCATGATAATTTTGTGACATTTCTCTCAGCAATCCCCAGATTATACGACTCAACGATAATTTTTCGACATTTCTGTCAGCTCCCCCAAGGTTATACCTTTCAACAATAAGTTTGGGACATTTATGTCAGGTCCCCCCAGACTATACCACTCAACGCTAAGTTATGGAAATTTCTGTCAGCCACACCCAGATTATACCACTCAACTATAAGTTATGGACATTTTTGAAAGCACGGCCAAATTATACCATTCAACAACACGTTAGGGACATTTTTGTCAGTTCCACCAGATTTTACCATTGCATGATAAATTTTCGACATTTCTGTCAGTTTCCGAAGATTCTAAAATTCAACAATAAGTGATGTACATTCTGTCAGCTCACCCCAAATTATTACACTCAACAATAAGTTATGGACATTTCTGACAGCTCCACACAAATAATACCACTCAACACTAAGTTATAGACATTTCTGTCAGCCACCCCCAGATTATACCACTCAACTATAAGTTATGGACAATTTTGTCAGCATCTCCAGATTATACCATTCAACAATAAGTTATGGACCTTTTTGTCAGCTCCCCTCAAATTATAACATTCAACAATAAGTTCTGTACATTTCTGTCAGTTCACCCCAGATTGTTACACTCAACAGTAAGTTATGGACGTTTTTGTCTGCTCCCCCCAGACTATAGCATTGAACAATACGTTAGGGACATTTTTGTCAGCTCACCCCAGATGATACCATTCAATGATAAGTTACTGACATTCTTGTCTACATCCCCCAGATCATACAATAAGTTTGGGACATTTATGTCAAATTCCCCTGGATTATACCACTCAACCCTAAGTTATGGACATTTCTGTCAGCTGTCCGCAAATTATAACAATCAACAATAAATTATGTACATTTGTGTCAGCTCCCCTCAGACTATACCGTTCAAATAAATGTTATGGACATTTTTGTCAGTTCTCCCAGATTATACCATTCCATAATAATTTTCTGACATTTCTGTCAACTCCCCCCAGATTATACCATTCAACGATAATTTTTCGACATTTCTGTCAGTTTCCGAAGATTCTAAAATTCAACAATAAGTTATGTACATTTCTGTCAGCCATCCCCAGATTATACCACTCAACTATAAGTTATGGACCTTTTTGTCAGCTCCCCTCAAATTATAACATTCAACAATAACTTCTGTACATTTCTGTCAGTTCATCCCAGATTGTTACACTCAACAGTAAGTTATGGACATTTTTGTCTGCTCCCCCCAGACGATACCATTGAACAATACGTTAGGGACATTTTTGTCAGCTCCCCCCAGATTCTACAATTCAATGATAAGTTACTGACATTCTTGTCAACTCCCCCAAGATCATACAATAAGTTTGGGACATTTATGTCAAATCCCCCCAGATTATACCACTCAACTATAAGTTATGGACATTTTTGAAAGCACGGCCAAATTATACCATTCAACAATACGTTAGGGACATTTTTGTCAGTTCCTCCAGATTATACTAATCCATGATAAATTTTCGACATTTCTGTCAGTTTCCGAAGATTCTAAAATTCAACAATAAGTTATGTACATTACTGTCAGCTCACCCCAAATTATTACACTCAACAATAAGTTATGTACATTACTGTCAGCTCACCCCAAATTATTACACTCAACAATAAGTTATGGACATTTCTGTCAGCCACCCCCAGATTATAACAATCAACAATAAATTATGTACATTTGTGTCAGCTCCACCCAGACTCAACTATAAGTTATGGACAATTTTGTCAGCGTCAACAGATTATACCACTCAACAATAAGTTATGGACCTTTTTGTCAGCTCCCTTCAAATTATAACATTCAACAATAAGTTCTGTACATTTCTGTCAGTTCATCCAGATTGTTACACTCAACAGTAAGTTATGGACATTTTTGTCTGCTCCCCCCAGACTATACCATTGAACAATACGTTAGGGACATTTTTGTCAGCACCCCCAGATTATACCACTCAACGATAATATTTCGACATTTCTGTCAGCTACCCCCAGGTTATACCTTTCAACAATAAGTTTGGGACTTTTATGTCAGGCACTCCCAGATTATAACGTTCAACACTTAGTTGGGACAGCGTCCCACAAATTATACCACTCAAGAATAGGTTATATACATTTATATCAGCCACCCCCAGATTATACCACTCAACTATAAGTTATGGACATTTTTGAAAGCACGGCCAAATTATACCATTCAACAATACGTTAGGGACATTTTTGTCAGTTCCACCAGATTTTACCATTGCATGATAAATTTTCGACATTTCTGTCAGTTTCCGAAGATTCTAAAATTCAACAATAATTGATGTACATTCTGTCAGCTCACCCCAATTTATTACACTCAAAAATGAGTTATGGACATTTCTGACAGCTCCACACAAATAATACCACACAACACTAAGTTATCGACATTTCTGTCAGCCACCCCCAGATTATAACAATCAACAATAAATTACGTACATTTGTGTCAGCTCCACCCAGACTCAACTATAAGTTATGGACAATTTTGTCAGCATCTCCAGATTATACCACTCAACAATAAGTTATGGACCTTTTTTTCAGCTCCCTTCAAATTATAACATTCAACAATAAGTTCTGTACATTTCTCTCATTTCACCCCAGAATGTTATACTCAACAGTAAGTTATGGACGTTTTTGTCTGCTCCCCCCAGACTATAGCATTGAACAATACGTTAGGGACATTTTTGTCAGTTCACCCCAGATGATACCATTCAATGATAAGTTACTGACATTCTTGTCAACATCCCCCAGATCATACAATAAGTTTGGGACATTTATGTCAAACTTCCCTGGATTATACCACTCAAACCTAAGTTATGGACATTTCTTTCAGCTGTCCGCAAATTATAACACTCAACAATAAATTATATACATTTGCGTCATCTCACCCTAGAATATACCATTCAATGATAAATTTCTGACATTGTTGTCAACTCCCCCCAGATCATACAGCGCTGGCATATTACCACCTGAGATCCTACTTGAAAGATAAATTAGGAAGCAACTTGAGTTTACCAGAGGGAAGTAACCTTGAATATGTGATTACAGATACAATGTTAATCAAAAGATTTATAAAAAATATGTATATTAAACTGCAAGAAAAGGAAAATGAGGAAACAAATGGTAAAACTAAACAAAAATGGGAACAAGATTTAAATATAAAGATAAAAAAGGAAACATGGGAGAAGTTATGCTCTGGAACGATGAGAAATACAATAAATACGAGGCTGCGTATGATACAATATAATTGGTTACACAGACTATACATTACACCGCAAAAGTTAAATAAATGGGACCCAACAGTATCTGATAGATGTTTTCGATGTAAAAAAGAAAGGGGAACAACAATTCATGCAATCTGGACATGTGAGAGAGTAGAAAAATTTTGGGATGATCTCAATCAGATATTAAATAAAATAACAGAAAACAATATGCCAAAGAATCCAGAGATCTTTCTCCTAAGTAACATAAAAAATAAAGAATTTGGAATTGACTTGGAAGATGCACAAAAAAGATTTGTCAAGATAGCCCTAGCCGTAGCAAAAAAATGTATTATGTCAACCTGGAAATTGGAAGATAATTTGAAAATACAACAATGGTATATAGAAATGAATAAATGTATTCCATTAGAAAAAATAACATATAGTTTAAGAAATAATATTGAAATATTCGAACAAGTATGGGAGCCTTACATTAAATACAATAGCGAAAACCTACCGGGAACAAACATTACCTAAGTTGATGGAAGGTGAAGAAAAGAAAAGAATGGACTCAGTAGAATTTCTGGTATATTTTTGTTGAATGACAACATTGTCTAACTGAATTAATGCAACCTAGATTGTATACCTAAAATGGATGAGAGGGGTGGGGGTGGGGGGATGGCTTGGGAGGAGGGAGGGGGGAGGGAGAAAAAGTCACTGTAAATGTGTGGAAAAGAAAAAGTGTATATCATGGCTATTGTGATTTATGGTGTGAAAAATAAAAAATTAAAATAAAAAAAACAAAAAAAAAAAATAAGTTATGGACATTTCTGACAGCTCCACACAAATAATACAACACAACACAAAGTTATAGACATTTCTTTCTCCCCCCAGACCATAGCATTGAACAATACGTTAGGGACATTTTTGTCAGCTCACCCCAGATGATACCATTCAATGATAAGTTACTGACATTCTTGTCAACTCCCCCAAGATCATACAATATGTTTGGGACATTTATGTCAAATCCCCCTGGATTATACCACTCAACCCTAAGTTATGGACATTTCTTTCAGCTGTCCGCAAATTATAACACTCAACAATAAATTATGTACATTTGCGTCATCTCACCCTAGAATATACCATTCAATGATAAATTTCTGACATTGTTGTCAACTCCCCCCAGATCATACAATAGGTTTGGGACATTTATGTCAAATCACCCCAGATTATACCATTGAAAAATAAGTTATGGACATTTCTGTCTGCTGTCCCCAGATTATACCACACAACTATAAGTTATGGACCTTTTTGTCAGCTCCCCTCAATTTATAACATTCAACAATAAGTTCTGTACATCTCTGTCAGTTCATCCCAGATTGTTACACTCAACAGTAAGTTATGGACATTTTTGTCTGCTCCCCCCAGACTATACCATTGAACAATACGTTAGGGACATTTTTGTCAGCACCCCCAGATTATACCACTCAATTATAATTTATGGACAATTTTGTCAGCATCTCCAAATTATACCACTAAGTTATGGACCTTTTTGTCAGCTCCCCTCAAATTATAACATTCAACAATAAGTTCTGTACATTTCTGTCAGTTCACCCCAGATTGTTACACTCAACATTACGTTATGGACGTTTTTATCTGCTCCCCCCAGACTATAGCAGTCAATGATAGTTACTGACATTCTTGTCAATTCCTCCATGATCATACAATAAATTTGGGTCATTTATGTTAAATCCCCCTGGATTATACCACTCAACCCTAAGTTATGGACATTTCTGTCAGCTGTCCGCAAATTATAACACTCAACAATAAATTATGTACATTTGTGTCAGCTCCCCCTAGAATATACCATTCAATGATAAATTTCTGACATTGTTGTCAACTCCCCCCAGATCATACAATATGTTTGGGACATTTATGTCAAATCACCCCAGAATATCCCATTGAACAATAAGTTATGGACATTTCTGTCTGCTTTCCGCAAATTATAACAATCAACAATAAATTATGTACATTTGTGTCAGCTCCCCCCAGACTATACCGTTCAACAAAATGTTATGGACATTTTTGTTAGTTCCCCCAGATTATACCACTCAACTATAAGTTATGTACATTTTTGAAAGCACGGCCAAATTATAACATTCAACAATACGTTAGGGACATTTTTGTCAGTTCCCCCAGATTATACCATTCCATGATAATATTCTGATATTTCTGTCAACTCCCCCCCAGATTATACCATTCAACGATAATTTTTCGATATTTCTGTCAGTTTCCGAAGATTCTAAAGTTCAACAATAAGTTATGTACATTTCTGTCAGCCATCCCCAGATTATACCACTCAACTATAAGTTATGGACCTTTTTGTCAGCTCCCCTCAAATTATAACATTGAACAATAAGTTCTGTACATTTCTGTCAGTTCATCCCAGATTGTTACACTCAACAGTAAGTTATGGACATTTTTGTCTGCTCCCCCCAGACTATACCATTAAACTATACGTTAGGGACATTTTTGTCAGCTCCCCCCAGATTATACAATTCAATGATAAGTTACTGACATTCTTGTCAACTCCCCCAAGATCATACAATAAGTTTGGGACATTTATGTCAAATCCCCCCAGATTATACCACTCAACTATAAGTTATGGACATTTATGAAAGCACGGCCAAATTATACCATTCAACAATACGTTAGGGACATTTTTGTCAGTTCCTCCAGATTATACTAATCCATGATAAATTTTCGACATTTCTGTCAGTTTCCGAAGATTCTAAAATTCAACAATAAGTTATGTACATTACTGTCAGCTCACCCTAAATTATTACACTCAACAATAAGTTATGTACATTTCTGTCAGCATCTCCAGATTATACCACTCAACAATAAGTTATGGACCTTTTTGTCAGCTCCCCTCAAATTATAACATTCAACAATAAGTTCTGTACATTTCTGTCAGTTCATCCCAGATTGTTACACTCAACAGTAAGTTATGGACATTTTTGTCTGCTCCCCCCAGACTATACCATTGAACAATACGTTAGGGACATTTTTGTCAGCTCCCCCAGATTATACCACTCAACGATAATATTTCGACATTTCTGTCAGCTACCCCCAGGTTATACCTTTCAACAATAAGTTTGGGACTTTTATGTCAGGCACTCCCAGATTATAACGTTCAACACTTAGTTGGGACAGCGTCCCACAAATTATACCACTCAAGAATAGGTTATATACATTTATATCAGCTACCTTCAGATTATACCACTCAACGATAATTTATCGTAATTTTTGTCAGCACTCCCAGAATATAACATTCAATGTTAAGTTATGGATATTTCTGACAGCCCCCCTCCCCCCAATTTATACCACTCAACATTAAGTTAGAGACTTTTCTCTAGGCTACTTTCAGATTATACAACTCAACTATGTTATTGAAATTTCTATCAGCTCCTCCCAGATTATACAACTCAATGATAATTTTTCGACATTTCTGTCAGCTGCCTTCAGATGATACCACTCAACAATAAGTTATGGACATTTCTGACAGCTCCCCACAAATTATACCACACAACAATAATTTGTAGACATTTCTTTCAGCCACCCCCAGATTATACCATTGAACAATAAGTTATGGACATTTTTGTAAGGTCCCCCTAGATTATACCTTTCAATGATCAGTTTCTGTCATTGTTGTCAACTACCCCCAGATTATACCTTTCAACGTTAAGTTTCGGACATTTTTCTCAGCTCCCTCCAGATTATACCGTTCAAAAACATGTTTTGGACATTTTTGTCAGCTCACCCCAGATTATAGCACTCAACTATAAGTTATGGACATTTTGGAAAGCACGGCCAAATTATACCATTCATCAATACGTTAGGGACATTTTTGTCAGTCCCCAGATTATACCATTCCATGATAATTTTGTGACATTTCTCTCAGCAATCCCCAGATTATACGACTCAACGATAATTTTTCGACATTTCTGTCAGCTCCCCCAAGGTTATACCTTTCAACAATAAGTTTGGGACATTTATGTCAGGTCCCCCAGACTATACCACTCAACGCTAAGTTATGGAAATTTCTGTCAGCCACCCCCAGATTATACCACTCAACTATAAGTTATGGACATTTTTGAAAGCACGGCCAAATTATACCATTCAACAATACGTTAGGGACATTTTTGTCAGTTCCACCAGATTTTACCATTGCATGATAAATGTTCGACATTTCTGTCAGTTTCCGAAGATTCTAAAATTCAACAATAAGTGATGTACATTCTGTCAGCTCACCCCAAATTATTACACTCAACAATAAGTTATGGACATTTCTGACAGCTCCACACAAATAATACAACACAACACAAAGTTATAGACATTTCTTTCTCCCCCCAGACTATAGCATTGAACAATACGTTAGGGACATTTTTGTCAGCTCACCCCAGATGATACCATTCAATGATAAGTTACTGACATTCTTGTCAACTCCCCCAAGATCATATAATAAGTTTGGGACATTTATGTCAAATTCCCCTGGATTATACCTCTCAACCCTAAGTTATGGACATTTCTGTCAGCTGTCCGCAAATTATAACACTCAACAATAAATTATGTACATTAGTGTCAGCTCCCCCTAGAATATACCATTCAATTATAAATTTCTGACATTGTTGTCAACTCCTCCCAGATCATACAATAAGTTTGGGACATTTATGTCAAATCACCCCAGATTATACCATTGAAAAATAAGATATGGACATTTCTGTCTGCTGTCCGCAAATTATAACAATCAACAATAAATTATGTACATTTGTGTCAGCTCCCCTCAGACTATACCGTTCAACTAAATGTTATGGACATTTTTGTCAGTTCTCCCAGATTATACCATTCCATAATAATTTTCTGACATTTCTGTCAACTCCCCCCAGATTATACCATTCAACGATAATTTTTCGACATTTCTGTCAGTTTCCGAAGATTCTAAAATTCAACAATAAGTTATGTACATTTCTGTCAGCCATCCCCAGATTATACCACTCAACTATAAGTTATGGACCTTTTTGTCAGCTCCCCTCAAATTATAACATTGAACAATAACTTCTGTACATTTCTGTCAGTTCATCCCAGATTGTTACACTCAACAGTAAGTTATGGACATTTTTGTCTGCCTCCCCCAGACTATACCATTGAACAATACGTTAGGGACATTTTTGTCAGCTCCCCCCAGATTCTACAATTCAATGATAAGTTACTGACATTCTTGTCAACTCCCCGAAGATCATACAATAAGTTTGGGACATTTATGTCAAATCCCCCCAGATTATACCACTCAACTATAAGTTATGGACATTTTTGAAAGCACGGCCAAATTATACCATTCAACAATATGTTAGGGACATTTTTGTCAGTTCCTCCAGATTATACTAATCCATGATAAATTTTCGACATTTCTGTCAGTTTCCGAAGATTCTAAAATTCAACAATAAGTTATGTATATTACTGTCAGCTCACCCCAAATTATTACACTCAACAATAAGTTATGTACATTTCTGTCAGCTCACCCCAAATTATTACACTCAACAATGAGTTATGGACATTTCTGTCAGCTCCACACAAATAATACCACACAACACTAAGTTATCGACATTTCTGTCAGCCACCCCCAGATTATAACAATCAACAATAAATTATGTACATTTGTGTCAGCTCCACCCAGACTCAACTATAAGTTATGGACAATTTTGTCAGCATCTCCAGATTATACCACTCAACAATAAGTTATGGACATTTTTGTCTGCACCCCCAGACTAAACAATTGAACAATACGTTAGGGACATTTTTGTCAGCTCCCCCAGATTATACCACTCAACGATAATATTTCGACATTTCTGTCAGCTACCCCCAGGTTATACCTTTCAACAATAAGTTTGGGACTTTTATGTCAGGCACTCCCAGATTATAACGTTCAACACTTAGTTGGGACAGCGTCCCACAAATTATACCACTCAAGAATAGGTTATATACATTTATATCAGCTACCTTCAGATTATACCACTCAACGATAATTTATCGTAATTTTTGTCAGCACTCCCAGAATATAACATTCAATGTTAAGTTATGGATATTTCTGACAGCCCCCCCCCCCCAATTTATACCACTCAACATTAAGTTAGAGACTTTTCTCTAGGCTACTTTCAGATTATACAACTCAACTATGTTATTGAAATTTCTATCAGCTCCTCCCAGATTATACCACTCAATGATAATTTTTCGACATTTCTGTCAGCTGCCTTCAGATGATACCACTCAACAATAAGTTATGGACATTTCTGACAGCTCCCCATAAATTATACCACACAACAATAATTTGTAGACATTTCTTTCAGCCACCCCCAGATTATACCATTGAACAATAAGTTATGGACATTTTTGTAAGGTCCCCCTAGATTATACCTTTCAATGATCAGTTTCTGTCATTGTTGTCAACTACCCCCAGATTATACCTTTCAACGATAAGTTTCGGACATTTTTCTCAGCTCCCTCCAGATTATACCGTTCCAAAACATGTTATGGACATTTTTGTCAGCTCACCGCAGATTATAGCACTCAACTATAAGTTATGGACATTTTGGAAAGCACGGCCAAATTATACCATTCATCAATACGTTAGGGACATTTTTGTCAGTCCCCAGATTATACCATTCCATGATAATTTTGTGACATTTCTCTCAGCAATCCCCAGATTATACGACTCAACGATAATTTTTCGACATTTCTGTCAGCTCCCCCAAGGTTATACCTTTCAACAATAAGTTTGGGACATTTATGTCAGGTCCCCCCAGACTATACCACTCAACGCTAAGTTATGGAAATTTCTGTCAGCCACACCCAGATTATACCACTCAACTATAAGTTATGGACATTTTTGAAAGCACGGCCAAATTATACCATTCAACAACACGTTAGGGACATTTTTGTCAGTTCCACCAGATTTTACCATTGCATGATAAATTTTCGACATTTCTGTCAGTTTCCGAAGATTCTAAAATTCAACAATAAGTGATGTACATTCTGTCAGCTCACCCCAAATTATTACACTCAACAATAAGTTATGGACATTTCTGACAGCTCCACACAAATAATACCACTCAACACTAAGTTATAGACATTTCTGTCAGCCACCCCCAGATTATACCACTCAACTATAAGTTATGGACAATTTTGTCAGCATCTCCAGATTATACCATTCAACAATAAGTTATGGACCTTTTTGTCAGCTCCCCTCAAATTATAACATTCAACAATAAGTTCTGTACATTTCTGTCAGTTCACCCCAGATTGTTACACTCAACAGTAAGTTATGGACGTTTTTGTCTGCTCCCCCCAGACTATAGCATTGAACAATACGTTAGGGACATTTTTGTCAGCTCACCCCAGATGATACCATTCAATGATAAGTTACTGACATTCTTGTCTACATCCCCCAGATCATACAATAAGTTTGGGACATTTATGTCAAATTCCCCTGGATTATACCACTCAACCCTAAGTTATGGACATTTCTGTCAGCTGTCCGCAAATTATAACAATCAACAATAAATTATGTACATTTGTGTCAGCTCCCCTCAGACTATACCGTTCAAATAAATGTTATGGACATTTTTGTCAGTTCTCCCAGATTATACCATTCCATAATAATTTTCTGACATTTCTGTCAACTCCCCCCAGATTATACCATTCAACGATAATTTTTCGACATTTCTGTCAGTTTCCGAAGATTCTAAAATTCAACAATAAGTTATGTACATTTCTGTCAGCCATCCCCAGATTATACCACTCAACTATAAGTTATGGACCTTTTTGTCAGCTCCCCTCAAATTATAACATTCAACAATAACTTCTGTACATTTCTGTCAGTTCATCCCAGATTGTTACACTCAACAGTAAGTTATGGACATTTTTGTCTGCTCCCCCCAGACGATACCATTGAACAATACGTTAGGGACATTTTTGTCAGCTCCCCCCAGATTCTACAATTCAATGATAAGTTACTGACATTCTTGTCAACTCCCCCAAGATCATACAATAAGTTTGGGACATTTATGTCAAATCCCCCCAGATTATACCACTCAACTATAAGTTATGGACATTTTTGAAAGCACGGCCAAATTATACCATTCAACAATACGTTAGGGACATTTTTGTCAGTTCCTCCAGATTATACTAATCCATGATAAATTTTCGACATTTCTGTCAGTTTCCGAAGATTCTAAAATTCAACAATAAGTTATGTACATTACTGTCAGCTCACCCCAAATTATTACACTCAACAATAAGTTATGTACATTACTGTCAGCTCACCCCAAATTATTACACTCAACAATAAGTTATGGACATTTCTGTCAGCCACCCCCAGATTATAACAATCAACAATAAATTATGTACATTTGTGTCAGCTCCACCCAGACTCAACTATAAGTTATGGACAATTTTGTCAGCATCAACAGATTATACCACTCAACAATAAGTTATGGACCTTTTTGTCAGCTCCCTTCAAATTATAACATTCAACAATAAGTTCTGTACATTTCTGTCAGTTCATCCAGATTGTTACACTCAACAGTAAGTTATGGACATTTTTGTCTGCTCCCCCCAGACTATACCATTGAACAATACGTTAGGGACATTTTTGTCAGCACCCCCAGATTATACCACTCAACGATAATATTTCGACATTTCTGTCAGCTACCCCCAGGTTATACCTTTCAACAATAAGTTTGGGACTTTTATGTCAGGCACTCCCAGATTATAACGTTCAACACTTAGTTGGGACAGCGTCCCACAAATTATACCACTCAAGAATAGGTTATATACATTTATATCAGCCACCCCCAGATTATACCACTCAACTATAAGTTATGGACATTTTTGAAAGCACGGCCAAATTATACCATTCAACAATACGTTAGGGACATTTTTGTCAGTTCCACCAGATTTTACCATTGCATGATAAATTTTCGACATTTCTGTCAGTTTCCGAAGATTCTAAAATTCAACAATAATTGATGTACATTCTGTCAGCTCACCCCAAATTATTACACTCAAAAATGAGTTATGGAAATTTCTGACAGCTCCACACAAATAATACCACACAACACTAAGTTATCGACATTTCTGTCAGCCACCCCCAGATTATAACAATCAACAATAAATTACGTACATTTGTGTCAGCTCCACCCAGACTCAACTATAAGTTATGGACAATTTTGTCAGCATCTCCAGATTATACCACTCAACAATAAGTTATGGACCTTTTTTTCAGCTCCCTTCAAATTATAACATTCAACAATAAGTTCTGTACATTTCTCTCATTTCACCCCAGAATGTTATACTCAACAGTAAGTTATGGACGTTTTTGTCTGCTCCCCCCAGACTATAGCATTGAACAATACGTTAGGGACATTTTTGTCAGTTCACCCCAGATGATACCATTCAATGATAAGTTACTGACATTCTTGTCAACATCCCCCAGATCATACAATAAGTTTGGGACATTTATGTCAAACTTCCCTGGATTATACCACTCAAACCTAAGTTATGGACATTTCTTTCAGCTGTCCGCAAATTATAACACTCAACAATAAATTATATACATTTGCGTCATCTCACCCTAGAATATACCATTCAATGATAAATTTCTGACATTGTTGTCAACTCCCCCCAGATCATACAGCGCTGGCATATTACCACCTGAGATCCTACTTGAAAGATAAATTAGGAAGCAACTTGAGTTTACCAGAGGGAAGTAACCTTGAATATGTGATTACAGATACAATGTTAATCAAAAGATTTATAAAAAATATGTATATTAAACTGCAAGAAAAGGAAAATGAGGAAACAAATGGTAAAACTAAACAAAAATGGGAACAAGATTTAAATATAAAGATAAAAAAGGAAACATGGGAGAAGTTATGCTCTGGAACGATGAGAAATACAATAAATACGAGGCTGCGTATGATACAATATAATTGGTTACACAGACTATACATTACACCGCAAAAGTTAAATAAATGGGACCCAACAGTATCTGATAGATGTTTTCGATGTAAAAAAGAAAGGGGAACAACAATTCATGCAATCTGGACATGTGAGAGAGTAGAAAAATTTTGGGATGATCTCAATCAGATATTAAATAAAATAACAGAAAACAATATGCCAAAGAATCCAGAGATCTTTCTCCTAAGTAACATAAAAAATAAAGAATTTGGAATTGACTTGGAAGATGCACAAAAAAGATTTGTCAAGATAGCCCTAGCCGTAGCAAAAAAATGTATTATGTCAACCTGGAAATTGGAAGATAATTTGAAAATACAACAATGGTATATAGAAATGAATAAATGTATTCCATTAGAAAAAATAACATATAGTTTAAGAAATAATATTGAAATATTCGAACAAGTATGGGAGCCTTACATTAAATACAATAGCGAAAACCTACCGGGAACAAACATTACCTAAGTTGATGGAAGGTGAAGAAAAGAAAAGAATGGACTCAGTAGAATTTCTGGTATATTTTTGTTGAATGACAACATTGTCTAACTGAATTAATGCAACCTAGATTGTATACCTAAAATGGATGAGAGGGGTGGGGGTGGGGGGATGGCTTGGGAGGAGGGAGGGGGGAGGGAGAAAAAGTCACTGTAAATGTGTGGAAAAGAAAAAGTGTATATCATGGCTATTGTGATTTATGGTGTGAAAAATAAAAAATTAAAATAAAAAAAAACAAAAAAAAAAAATAAGTTATGGACATTTCTGACAGCTCCACACAAATAATACAACACAACACAAAGTTATAGACATTTCTTTCTCCCCCCAGACCATAGCATTGAACAATACGTTAGGGACATTTTTGTCAGCTCACCCCAGATGATACCATTCAATGATAAGTTACTGACATTCTTGTCAACTCCCCCAAGATCATACAATATGTTTGGGACATTTATGTCAAATCCCCCTGGATTATACCACTCAACCCTAAGTTATGGACATTTCTTTCAGCTGTCCGCAAATTATAACACTCAACAATAAATTATGTACATTTGCGTCATCTCACCCTAGAATATACCATTCAATGATAAATTTCTGACATTGTTGTCAACTCCCCCCAGATCATACAATAGGTTTGGGACATTTATGTCAAATCACCCCAGATTATACCATTGAAAAATAAGTTATGGACATTTCTGTCTGCTGTCCCCAGATTATACCACACAACTATAAGTTATGGACCTTTTTGTCAGCTCACCTCAATTTATAACATTCAACAATAAGTTCTGTACATCTCTGTCAGTTCATCCCAGATTGTTACACTCAACAGTAAGTTATGGACATTTTTGTCTGCTCCCCCCAGACTATACCATTGAACAATACGTTAGGGACATTTTTGTCAGCACCCCCAGATTATACCACTCAATTATAATTTATGGACAATTTTGTCAGCATCTCCAAATTATACCACTAAGTTATGGACCTTTTTGTCAGCTCCCCTCAAATTATAACATTCAACAATAAGTTCTGTACATTTCTGTCAGTTCACCCCAGATTGTTACACTCAACATTACGTTATGGACGTTTTTATCTGCTCCCCCCAGACTATAGCAGTCAATGATAGTTACTGACATTCTTGTCAATTCCTCCATGATCATACAATAAATTTGGGTCATTTATGTTAAATCCCCCTGGATTATACCACTCAACCCTAAGTTATGGACATTTCTGTCAGCTGTCCGCAAATTATAACACTCAACAATAAATTATGTACATTTGTGTCAGCTCCCCCTAGAATATACCATTCAATGATAAATTTCTGACATTGTTGTCAACTCCCCCCAGATCATACAATATGTTTGGGACATTTATGTCAAATCACCCCAGAATATCCCATTGAACAATAAGTTATGGACATTTCTGTCTGCTTTCCGCAAATTATAACAATCAACAATAAATTATGTACATTTGTGTCAGCTCCCCCCAGACTATACCGTTCAACAAAATGTTATGGACATTTTTGTTAGTTCCCCCAGATTATACCACTCAACTATAAGTTATGTACATTTTTGAAAGCACGGCCAAATTATAACATTCAACAATACGTTAGGGACATTTTTGTCAGTTCCCCCAGATTATACCATTCCATGATAATATTCTGATATTTCTGTCAACTCCCCCCCAGATTATACCATTCAACGATAATTTTTCGATATTTCTGTCAGTTTCCGAAGATTCTAAAGTTCAACAATAAGTTATGTACATTTCTGTCAGCCATCCCCAGATTATACCACTCAACTATAAGTTATGGACCTTTTTGTCAGCTCCCCTCAAATTATAACATTGAACAATAAGTTCTGTACATTTCTGTCAGTTCATCCCAGATTGTTACACTCAACAGTAAGTTATGGACATTTTTGTCTGCTCCCCCCAGACTATACCATTAAACTATACGTTAGGGACATTTTTGTCAGCTCCCCCCAGATTATACAATTCAATGATAAGTTACTGACATTCTTGTCAACTCCCCCAAGATCATACAATAAGTTTGGGACATTTATGTCAAATCCCCCCAGATTATACCACTCAACTATAAGTTATGGACATTTATGAAAGCACGGCCAAATTATACCATTCAACAATACGTTAGGGACATTTTTGTCAGTTCCTCCAGATTATACTAATCCATGATAAATTTTCGACATTTCTGTCAGTTTCCGAAGATTCTAAAATTCAACAATAAGTTATGTACATTACTGTCAGCTCACCCTAAATTATTACACTCAACAATAAGTTATGTACATTTCTGTCAGCATCTCCAGATTATACCACTCAACAATAAGTTATGGACCTTTTTGTCAGCTCCCCTCAAATTATAACATTCAACAATAAGTTCTGTACATTTCTGTCAGTTCATCCCAGATTGTTACACTCAACAGTAAGTTATGGACATTTTTGTCTGCTCCCCCCAGACTATACCATTGAACAATACGTTAGGGACATTTTTGTCAGCTCCCCCAGATTATACCACTCAACGATAATATTTCGACATTTCTGTCAGCTACCCCCAGGTTATACCTTTCAACAATAAGTTTGGGACTTTTATGTCAGGCACTCCCAGATTATAACGTTCAACACTTAGTTGGGACAGCGTCCCACAAATTATACCACTCAAGAATAGGTTATATACATTTATATCAGCCACCCCCAGATTATACCACTCAACTATAAGTTATGGACATTTTTGAAAGCACGGCCAAATTATACCATTCAACAATACGTTAGGGACATTTTTGTCAGTTCCACCAGATTTTACCATTGCATGATAAATGTTCGACATTTCTGTCAGTTTCCGAAGATTCTAAAATTCAACAATAAGTGATGTACATTCTGTCAGCTCACCCCAAATTATTACACTCAACAATAAGTTATGGACATTTCTGACAGCTCCACACAAATAATACAACACAACACAAAGTTATAGACATTTCTTTCTCCCCCCAGACTATAGCATTGAACAATACGTTAGGGACATTTTTGTCAGCTCACCCCAGATGATACCATTCAATGATAAGTTACTGACATTCTTGTCAACTCCCCCAAGATCATATAATAAGTTTGGGACATTTATGTCAAATTCCCCTGGATTATACCTCTCAACCCTAAGTTATGGACATTTCTGTCAGCTGTCCGCAAATTATAACACTCAACAATAAATTATGTACATTAGTGTCAGCTCCCCCTAGAATATACCATTCAATTATAAATTTCTGACATTGTTGTCAACTCCTCCCAGATCATACAATAAGTTTGGGACATTTATGTCAAATCACCCCAGATTATACCATTGAAAAATAAGATATGGACATTTCTGTCTGCTGTCCGCAAATTATAACAATCAACAATAAATTATGTACATTTGTGTCAGCTCCCCTCAGACTATACCGTTCAACTAAATGTTATGGACATTTTTGTCAGTTCTCCCAGATTATACCATTCCATAATAATTTTCTGACATTTCTGTCAACTCCCCCCAGATTATACCATTCAACGATAATTTTTCGACATTTCTGTCAGTTTCCGAAGATTCTAAAATTCAACAATAAGTTATGTACATTTCTATCAGCCATCCCCAGATTATACCACTCAACTATAAGTTATGGACCTTTTTGTCAGCTCCCCTCAAAGTATAACATTCAACAATAACTTCTGTACATTTCTGTCTGTTCATCCCAGATTGTTACACTCAACAGTAAGTTATGGACATTTTTGTCTGCTCCCCCCAGACTATACCATTGAACAATACGTTAGGGACATTTTTGTCAGCTCCCCCCAGATTCTACAATTCAATGATAAGTTACTGACATTCTTGTCAACTCCCCGAAGATCATACAATAAGTTTGGGACATTTATGTCAAATCCCCCCAGATTATACCACTCAACTATAAGTTATGGACATTTTTGAAAGCACGGCCAAATTATACCATTCAACAATATGTTAGGGACATTTTTGTCAGTTCCTCCAGATTATACTAATCCATGATAAATTTTCGACATTTCTGTCAGTTTCCGAAGATTCTAAAATTCAACAATAAGTTATGTATATTACTGTCAGCTCACCCCAAATTATTACACTCAACAATAAGTTATGTACATTTCTGTCAGCTCACCCCAAATTATTACACTCAACAATGAGTTATGGACATTTCTGTCAGCTCCACACAAATAATACCACACAACACTAAGTTATCGACATTTCTGTCAGCCAACCCCAGATTATAACAATCAACAATAAATTATGTACATTTGTGTCAGCTCCACCCAGACTCAACTATAAGTTATGGACAATTTTGTCAGCATCTCCAGATTATACCACTCAACAATAAGTTATGGACATTTTTGTCTGCTCCCCCCAGACTATACCATTGAACAATACGTTAGGGACATTTTTGTCAGCTCCCCCAGATTATACCACTCAACGATAATATTTCGACATTTTTGTCAGCTACCCCCAGGTTATACCTTTCAACAATAAGTTTGGGACTTTTATGTCAGGCACTCCCAGATTATAACGTTCAACACTTAGTTGGGACAGCGTCCCACAAATTATACCACTCAAGAATAAGTTATATACATTTATATCAGCTACCTTCAGATTATACCACTCAACGATAATTTATTGTAATTTTTGTCAGCACTCCCAGAATATAACATTCAATGTTAAGTTATGGATATTTCTGACAGCCCCCCCCCCAATTTATACCACTCAACATTAAGTTAGAGACTTTTCTCTAGGCTACTTTCAGATTATACAACTCAACTATGTTATTGAAATTTCTATCAGCTCCTCCCAGATTATACCACTCAATGATAATTTTTCGACATTTCTGTCAGCTGCCTTCAGATGATACCACTCAACAATAAGTTATGGACATTTCTGACAGCTCCCCACAAATTATACTACACATCAATAATTTGTAGACATTTCTTTCAGCCACCCCCAGATTATACCATTGAACAATAAGTTATGGACATTTTTGTAAGGTCCCCCTAGATTATACCATTCAATGATCAGTTTCTGTCATTGTTGTCAACTACCCCCAGATTATACCTTTCAACGATAAGTTTCGGACATTTTTCTCAGCTCCCTCCAGATTATACCGTTCAAAAACATGTTATGGACATTTTTGTCAGCTCACCGCAGATTATAGCACTCAACTATAAGTTATGGACATTTTGGAAAGCACGGCCAAATTATACCATTCATCAATACGTTAGGGACATTTTTGTCAGTCCCCAGATTATACCATTCCATGATAATTTTGTGACATTTCTCTCAGCAATCCCCAGATTATACGACTCAACGATAATTTTTCGACATTTCTGTCAGCTCCCCCAAGGTTATACCTTTCAACAATAAGTTTGGGACATTTATGTCAGGTCCCCCCAGACTATACCACTCAACGCTAAGTTATGGAAATTTCTGTCAGCCACACCCAGATTATACCACTCAACTATAAGTTATGGACATTTTTGAAAGCACGGCCAAATTATACCATTCAACAATACGTTAGGGACATTTTTGTCAGTTCCTCCAGATTATACTAATCCATGATAAATTTTCGACATTTCTGTCAGTTTCCGAAGATTCTAAAATTCAACAATAAGTGATGTACATTCTGTCAGCTCACCCCAAATTATTACACTCAACAATAAGTTATGCAGTGGAGTCACGTGATGGAGTAGTGGCCGGACGGTGAACTCCAGCCCTCTCCAGAAAAGTCGGGAAAAACAAGAGAAAATACAAAGGCACAGAAATACAAGTTAAAGAAAAGTGAGTATAAAGGTGGAAAGAAGATGGAGACAAAAGGAGAAAAGTCAAAATCAACGGAAAGAAGAGAGGAAGAGAAGACAACGGAGGAAAAAGGTGAAGGCCTTACCTGTCCGAAGAGGCCCGCTGTGGAGAGAAGACCCCACTACCTCAGGTCGGTAGAAAGAGAACTACAGCAATGGCTCACAGAGCCGAGTAAAAGTGCGCAACCGCGCATGCGCGACTCCTCGCGCATGCGCGATGCGCATGAAAAAAAACACACCGACGGGAGGGGGGACCAGCTGGGGAGTCGATCTCCACAGCCGGCAACGACAGCTGCAGAACACCTGCAGCAAGAAGAGACCACAGAAGACAATGGAAACAAGAAAGAAGAGGAGGAAAGGGCAGCAAAGAAACAACAGATGGTCAACCTAGAGGAAGAAGAAGAGGAAGAATACAGTGAAATAGATAAAGGGAAAGGCAAGGTAAAGGATATACTTGCTCTTGTTAGAGGATACATGGAGTCATTTAAAGAATGGCAAACACAGGAATTCAATGATTTAAGAAGAAGAATAAACAACACAGAAAAGAAAATAAATAAAATGGATATGACCTTAACAGAAATGGAGAAAAAAATGGACAAGATGGAAGAACGGGCAATAGCAGCAGAAATGGAGGTAGAAGACTTAGAAAAGAAATTGGAGGAATCTAATAAAAAAACTAAAGAGACACAAGAATTACTAGCCCAAAAAATAGATATAATGGAAAATTATAACAGAAGAAATAACATAAAGATAGTGGGCCTTAAGGAAGAAGTAGAAGGCAAGAATATGAGGGAGTTTATAAAAGAATGGATCCCTAAGGCCCTAGGATGTCCAGAACTACAGCAAGAAATGGAAATAGAAAGGGCACATAGAGCATTGGCCCCTAAACCACAACCACAACAAAAACCAAGATCTATTGTAGTAAAATTCCTAAGATATACTACAAGAGAAAAGGTACTGGAGAAGACAATGGAAAAAGTAAGAGAGGGCAACAAACCACTGGAGTATAAAGGGCAAAAAATCTTCATTTATCCAGATATAAGCTTTGAACTCCTAAAGAAGAGAAAAAGAGTTCAATGCAGCAAAAGCGATTTTATGGAAGAAAGGATATAAATTTACACTGAAGCATCCTGCGGTATTGAAAATATTTATTCCAGGACAACAAAACAGACTATTCTCGGATCCAGAAGAAGCACGAAAATTTGCAGAACAATTACAAAAATAGACTGAGGGATGAAGACGGGTAATGAGAGCAAAAATCATCACGATTGATATGTATGTGGGTAAAGACAAAAATAGACTGAGGGATGAAGACGGGTAAGGAGGGTAAAAATGACCACGATTGATATGTATGCGGGTAAAGAGGTATAAGAGTGAATAGAGACAATGGGCATATGTGAAAGTATCTGTAATTAGAGGAAAACATAGAGAGTATAGACAAGAATTAATAAGGGAAGGTAATGGAATAGAGAGAATAAGGAGGGAATTAAAAGAGTGACCTTTGTGACATATAAAAAGCGAAATCTTTTCTGGGGGGGGCTGGGTGGGGGAAAAGAGCGGTCACTGCAAAATCAGTTGACGCTTGCGAGTGGATTCGCAAATCCAAATGGAGAGGGGAGATGTGGTTGTCCGACAAGGGATAAAGGGCAACTCAGGAGGGGAAGGGGAGATTGGGGATAAAGAAGATAGAAATAGGAGAATAAGGAAAATGTTGGATGTTGTAGGAATGTTGTCTGGTAAAGAGTTGAAAATAAGAAAACAGAAATGGAAAAGGAGGAAAGGTAATGATTGAAAAACGGAAAGAGAAGATAAACAAAATATAAAATGGCTACGCTGAACTATATGACTCTAAATATTAATGGAATACATAACCAAATTAAAAGGAAGAAACTACTAAATTTACTGAAAAAGGAAAAAATAGATATAGCATTTGTCCAAGAAACACACTTAACTGAATTGGAGCACAAGAAATTAAAGAGAGATTGGGTAGGACATGTAACAGCAGCATCGTATAATTCAAAAGGAAGAGGAGTGGCTATATTAATTAGCAAAAATGTGCCATTTAAAATAGAAGAGGAAATAATAGATCCAGCAGGGAGATATGTTATGATAAAATGTCAGATATATTCAGAGCTTTGGAATCTACTTAATATATATTCACCTAACAAAGAAGATCAAAAGTTTATGCAAGATATCTTTTTGAAGGTAGCTAATACGCAAGGGAACATACTAATAGGAGGGGATTTCAATCTGAATTTGGATCCAAATATGGATAAAACGGGGAAAAAAATTAACAGGAAGAACAAAGTAACCAAATTTATAATTAAATCAATGCAAGAAATGAAACTTGTGGACATATGGAGGAAACAAAACCCAAAAGAAAAGGAATACTCATACTACTCGACTAGACATAAAACATACTCAAGGATAGACCTATTCCTGTTATCAGCCCACATTCAAGGGAGAGTTAGGAAAACGGAATATAAAGCTAGACTATTATCGGACCACTCACCCCTGTTATTGGCAATAGAGCTAGAGGACATCCCTCCAAGAATGTATAGATGGAGATTAAACCCCATGCTACTTAAAAGACAGGATTTTAGAGAATTTATTGAAAAACAATTAAAAATGTACTTTGAAGTAAATACGGAATCAGTGGAAGATAAGTTTATACTATGGGACGCAATGAAAGCATTCATTAGAGGGCAAATAATAAGTTATGCAACCAAGATGAAGAAGGACTATAATCAGGAAACAGAGCAGTTGGAAAGGGAAATAATAAACATAGAAAAAAAATTAGCAATAAAGGAAGATACAACCAAAAGAAGAGAATTGGCGGATAAAAAAATAAAATATGAAACATTACAAACATATAAGGTGGAGAAGAATATAATGAAGACAAAACAGAAATATTATGAACTAGGGGAAAAAACACACAAAATCCTAGCATGGCAGCTTAAGACAGAGCAAACTAAGAAAATGGTATTGGCAACAAGGAAAAAAGACAAACAAATTACATATAATCCAAAAGAAATTAAGGAAAACTTCAGAGAATTCTATGAACAATTATACCGAACCGAAAACGAAGGGAAAGAAGGGAAAATAGATGAATTTTTGACTAAAATTGAACTACCAAAACTACAAATAGAGGAACAAAATAAATTAACAGAACCATTTGGAACAGTAGAAATACAAGAGATAATAAAAAATTTAACAAATAATGAGACACCAGGAGAGGATGGACTCCCAATAGAATTCTACAAAACATTTAAAGACCTAATAATACCGCCCCTCCTGGATGTAATCAACCAGATTGATGAGACACAAAACTTACCAGATTCATGTAAAACAGCAATAGTTACAGTGATACTAAAACAAGGGAAAGATCCACTCTCACCAGCGTCATATAGACCAATATCTCTGCAAAACACAGATTATAAGATAATAGCTAAACTATTAGCGAACAGATTAGCAGAACAGGTACCGAAAATGGTAAATTTAGACCAAACTGGATTTATCAAAAAAAGACGCACAACAGACAATATTTGTAAATTTATTAACTTAATTCATGCAGTAGAAGGAAATAAAACACCGGCAGTAGCAGTTGCTTTAGACGCAGAGAAGGCCTTCGACAGAGTAGAATGGAATTACTTGTTCAAAGTATTGCAAAAATTCAGTTTACCGGAGAAGTATATTAATTGGATTAAAGCATTATATAAGGGACCGTTAGCGAAAGTGACAGTAAATGGACATGTATCAAAGCAATTTAACTTAAGCAGGTCAACGCGGCAGGGATGCCCACTATCACCATTATTGTTTGCGCTAGCTATAGAACCACTAGCAGAATCGATAAGAAGAGATAATAATATAAAAGGAATAAAAATAAAAGACAGGGAATATAAAATCAGTCTGTTTGCGGATGATGTGATAGTGTACTTAACAGAACCAGAACTATCAATAAAAGAACTATATAAGAAATTGAAGGAATATGGAGAAGTGTCGGGATACAAGATAAACATAAATAAAAGTGAAGCAATGCCTATGAATAACGCGGATTTCTCAAAATTTAAGGAGGAATCCCCATTCAGATGGCAAACGCAGGCAATAAGATACCTAGGTGTGCAAATAAACAAAAATCTAGGCCAATTATATAAACTCAATTACAATCCACTAATGAAAAAATTACAGGACGATTTAGAGCATTGGAAAGAGCTACCACTGACACTGATAGGAAGGATAAACTGTATTAAAATGAACATTTTTCCAAGGATACTATACATTTCAGGCATTGCCAATACAACTGACAGAAAAATTCTTCAAAGAGTTAAAGAAAATAATAAGGAGATTTTTATGGAGAGGGGGGAAACCGAGGATAGCACTAGATAAATTAACAGAATGGTATAAACAATTTTTGCCAAACTTCAAAAATTATTATAGAGCCGCACAATTAAGGTACCTATCAGATTTTTATCAAACAAGGGAAAAACCAGTCTGGACGAGACTAGAATTAGATAAAATAGGGGAAAAGATACCTGAACACATATTATATAAATGGGACGAAAAATTGGTACAACATAGAACTTCTCCAGTATTACACCATCTCCTCAATATATGGAAGAAGATTCATGTAGAAAGAAATAAAATAAATTACCAAATACGAAAACTAATATTGACGCAAAATAAGCTACTCCCTTTTACAATAGACAACCTTGCCTTTAGAAAATGGGAAAAAAAAGGGATTAAAAGAATAGAAAATTGTTTTTCAGGAAGTAGATTCTTATCCTTTGAACAAATGGGAGATAAGTACAATATAACTGGAGATACAGCGCTGGCATATTACCAACTGAGATCCTACTTGAAAGATAAATTAGGAAGCAACTTGAGTTTACCAGAGGGAAGTAACCTTGAATATGTGATTACAGATACAATGTTAATCAAAAGATTTATAAAAAATATGTATATTAAACTGCAAGAAAAGGAAAATGAGGAAACAAATGGTAAAACTAAACAAAAATGGGAACAAGATTTAAATATAAAGATAAAAAAGGAAACATGGGAGAAGTTATGCTCTGGAACGATGAGAAATACAATAAATACGAGGCTGCGTATGATACAATATAATTGGTTACACAGACTATACATTACACCGCAAAAGTTAAATAAATGGGACCCAACAGTATCTGATAGATGTTTTCGATGTAAAAAAGAAAGGGGAACAACAATTCATGCAATCTGGACATGTGAGAGAGTAGAAAAATTTTGGGATGATCTCAATCAGATATTAAATAAAATAACAGAAAACAATATGCCAAAGAATCCAGAGATCTTTCTCCTAAGTAACATAAAAAATAAAGAATTTGGAATTGACTTGGAAGATGCACAAAAAAGATTTGTCAAGATAGCCCTAGCCGTAGCAAAAAAATGTATTATGTCAACCTGGAAATTCGAAGATAATTTGAAAATACAACAATGGTATATAGAAATGAATAAATGTATTCCATTAGAAAAAATAACATATAGTTTAAGAAATAATATTGAAATATTCGAACAAGTATGGGAGCCTTACATTAAATACAATAGCGAAAACCTACCGGGAACAAACATTACCTAAGTTGATGGAAGGAGAAGAAAAGAAAAGAATGGACTCAGTAGAATTTCTGGTATATTTTTGTTGAATGACAACATTGTCTAACTGAATTAATGCAACCTAGATTGTATACCTAAAATGGATGAGAGGGGTGGGGGTGGGGGGATGGCTTGGGAGGAGGGAGGGGGGAGGGAGAAAAAGTCACTGTAAATGTGTGGAAAAGAAAAAGTGTATATCATGGTTATTGTGATTTATGGTGTGAAAAATAAAAAATTAAAATAAAAAAAAACAAAAAAAAAAAATAAGTTATGGACATTTCTGACAGCTCCACACAAATAATACAACACAACACAAAGTTATAGACATTTCTTTCTCCCCCCAGACTATAGCATTGAACAATACGTTAGGGACATTTTTGTCAGCTCACCCCAGATGATACCATTCAATGATAAGTTACTGACATTCTTGTCAACTCCCCCAAGATCATATAATAAGTTTGGGACATTTATGTCAAATTCCCCTGGATTTTACCACTCAACCCCAAGTTATGGACATTTCTGTCAGCTGTCCGCAAATTATAACACTCAACAATAAATTATGTACATTTGTGTCAGCTCCCCCGAGAATATACCATTCAATTATAAATTTCTGACATTGTTGTCAACTCCTCCCAGATCATACAATAAGTTTGGGACATTTATGTCAAATCACCCCAGATTATACCATTGAACAATAAGTTATGGACATTTCTGTCTGCTGTCCGCAAATTATAACAATCAACAATAAATTATGTACATTTGTGTCAGCTCCCCTCAGACTATACAGTTCAACTAAATGTTATGGACATTTTTGTCAGTTCTCCCAGATTATACCATTCCATAATAATTTTCTGACATTTCTGTCAACTCCCCCCAGATATACCATTCAACGATAATTTTTCGACATTTCTGTCAGTTTCCGAAGATTCTAAAATTCAGCAATAAGTTATGTACATTTCTGTCAGCCATCCCCAGATTATTCCACTCAACAATAAGTTATGGACCTTTTTCTCAGCTCCCCTCAAATTATAACATTCAACAATAAGTTCTGTACATTTCTGTCAGTTCATCCCAGATTGTTACACTCAGCAGTAAGTTAGGGACATTTTTGTCAGCTTCCCCCAGATTATACAATTCAATGATAAGTTACTGACATTCTTGTCAACTCCCCCAAGATCATACAATATGTTTGGGACATTTATGTCAAATCCCCCTGGATTATACCACTCAACCCTAAGTTATGGACATTTCTTTCAGCTGTCCGCAAATTATAACACTCAACAATAAATTATGTACATTTGCGTCATCTCACCCTAGAATATACCATTCAATGATAAATTTCTGACATTGTTGTCAACTCCCCCCAGATCATACAATAAGTTTGGGACATTTATGTCAAATCACCCCAGATTATACCATTGAAAAATAAGTTATGGACATTTCTGTCTGCTGTCCCCAGATTATACCACTCAATTATAATTTATGGACAATTTTGTCAGCATCTCCAAATTATACCACTAAGTTATGGACCTTTATGTCAGCTCCTCTCAAATTATAACATTCAACAATAAGTTCAGTACATTTCTGTCAGTTCACCCCAGATTGTTACACTCAACATTACGTTATGGACGTTTTTATCTGCTCCCCCCAGACTATAGCAGTCAATGATAGTTACTGACATTCTTGTCAATTCCTCCATGATCATACAATAAATTTGGGACATTTATGTCAAATCCCCCTGGATTATACCACTCAACCCTAAGTTATGGACATTTCTGTCAGCTGTCCGCAAATTATAACACTCAACAATAAATTATGTACATTTGTGTCAGCTCCCCTTAGAATATACCATTCAATGATAAATTTCTGACATTGTTGTCAACTCTCCCCAGATCATACAATATGTTTGGGACATTTATGTCAAATCACCCCAGAATATCCCATTGAACAATAAGTTATGGACATTTCTGTCTGCTTTCCGCCAATTATAACAATCAACAATAAATTATGTACATTTGTGTCAGCTCCCCCCAGACTATACCGTTCAACAAAATGTTATGGACATTTTTGTTAGGTCCCCCAGATTATACCACTCAACTATAAGTTATGTACATTTTTGAAAGCACGGCCAAATTATAACATTCAACCATACGTTAGGGACATTTTTGTCAGTTCCCCCAGATTATATAATTCCATGATAATATTCTGATATTTCTGTCAACTCCCCCCCAGATTATACCATTGAACGATAATTTTTCGATATTTCTGTCAGTTTCCGAAGATTCTAAAATTCAACAATAACTTATGTACATTTCTGTCAGCCATCCCCAGATTATCCCACTCAACAATAAGTTATGGACCTTTTTGTCAGCTCCCCTCAAATTATAACACTCAACAATAAGTTCTGTACATTTCTGTCAGTTCATCCCAGATTGTTACACTCAGCAGTAAGTTAGGGACATTTTTGTCAGCTCCCCCCAGATTATACAATTCAATGATAAGTTACTGACATTCTTGTCAACTCCCCCAAGATCATACAATATGTTTGGGACATTTATGTCAAATCCCCCTGGATTATACCACTCAACCCTAAGTTATGGACATTTCTTTCAGCTGTCCGCAAATTATAACACTCAACAATAAATTATGTACATTTGCGTCATCTCACCCTAGAATATACCATTCAATGATAAATTTCTGACATTGTTGTCAACTCCCCCCAGATCATACAATAAGTTTGGGACATTTATGTCAAATCACCCCAGATTATACCATTGAAAAATAAGTTATGGACATTTCTGTCTGCTGTCCCCAGATTATACCACTCAACTATAAGTTATGGACCTTTTTGTCAGCTCCCCTCAATTTATAACATTCAACAATAAGTTCTGTACATCTCTGTCAGTTCATCCCAGATTGTTACACTCAACAGTAAGTTATGGACATTTTTGTCTGCTCCCCCCAGACTATACCATTGAACAATACGTTAGGGACATTTTGTCAGCTCCCCCCAGATTATACCACTCAATTATAATTTATGGACAATTTTGTCAGCATCTCCAAATTATACCACTAAGTTATGGACCTTTTTGTCAGCTCCCCTCAAATTATAACATTCAACAATAAGTTCTGTACATTTCTGTCAGTTCACCCCAGATTGTTACACTCAACATTACGTTATGGACGTTTTTATCTGCTCCCCCCAGACTATAGCAGTCAATGATAGTTACTGACATTCTTGTCAATTCCTCCATGATCATACAATAAATTTGGGACATTTATGTCAAATCCCCCTGGATTATACCACTCAACCCTAAGTTATGGACATTTCTGTCAGCTGTCCGCAAATTATAACACTCAACAATAAATTATGTACATTTGTGTCAGCTCCCCCTAGAATATACCATTCAATGATAAATTTCTGACATTGTTGTCAACTCCCCCCAGATCATACAATATGTTTGGGACATTTATGTCAAATCACCCCAGAATATCCCATTGAACAATAAGTTATGGACATTTCTGTCTGCTTTCCGCAAATTATAACAATCAACAATAAATTATGTACATTTGTGTCAGCTCCCCCCAGACTATACCGTTCAACAAAATGTTATGGACATTTTTGTTAGGTCCCCCAGATTATACCACTCAACTATAAGTTATGTACATTTTTGAAAGCACGGCCAAATTATAACATTCAACAATACGTTAGGGACATTTTTGTCAGTTCCCCCAGATTATACCATTCCATGATAATATTCTGATATTTCTGTCAACTCCCCCCCAGATTATACCATTCAACGATAATTTTTCGATATTTCTGTCAGTTTCCGAAGATTCTAAAATTCAACAATAACTTATGTACATTTCTGTCAGCCATCCCCAGATTATACCACTCAACTATAAGTTATGGACCTTTTTGTCAGCTCCCCTCAAATTATAACATTGAACAATAAGTTCTGTACATTTCTGTCAGTTCATCCCAGATTGTTACACTCAACAGTAAGTTATGGACATTTTTGTCTGCTCCCCCCAGACTATACCATTAAACTATACGTTAGGGATATTTTTGTCAGCTCCCCCCAGATTATACAATTCAATGATAAGTTACTGACATTCTTGTCAACTCCCCCAAGATCATACAATAAGTTTGGGACATTTATGTCAAATCCCCCCAGATTATACCACTCAACTATAAGTTATGGACATTTATGAAAGCACGGCCAAATTATACCATTCAACAATACGTTAGGGACATTTTTGTCAGTTCCTCCAGATTATACTAATCCATGATAAATTTTCGACATTTCTGTCAGTTTCCGAAGATTCTAAAATTCAACAATAAGTTATGTACATTACTGTCAGCTCACCCTAAATTATTACACTCAACAATAAGTTATGTACATTTCTGTCAGCTCACCCCAAATTATTACACTCAACAATGAGTTATGGACATTTCTGTCAGCTCCACACAAATAATACCACACAACACTAAGTTATCGACATTTCTGTCAGCCACCCCCAGATTATAACAATCAACAATAAATTATGTACATTTGTGTCAGCTCCACCCAGACTCAACTATAAGTTATGGACAATTTTGTCAGCATCTCCAGATTATACCACTCAACAATAAGTTATGGACCTTTTTGTCAGCTCCCCTCAAATTATAACATTCAACAATAAGTTCTGTACATTTCTGTCAGTTCATCCCAGATTGTTACACTCAACAGTAAGTTATGGACATTTTTGTCTGCTCCCCCAGACTATACCATTGAACAATACGTTAGGGACATTTTTGTCAGCTGCCCCAGATTATACCACTCAACGATAATATTTCGACATTTCTGTCAGCTAACCCCAGGTTATACCTTTCAACAATAAGTTTGGGACTTTTATGTCAGGCACTCCCAGATTATAACGTTCAACACTTAGTTGGGACAGCGTCCCACAAATTATACCACTCAAGAATAGGTTATATACATTTATATCAGCTACCTTCAGATTATACCACTCAACGATAATTTATCGTAATTTTTGTCAGCACTCCCAGAATATAACATTCAATGTTAAGTTATGGATATTTCTGACAGCCCCCCCCCCCCCCAATTTATACCACTCAACATTAAGTTAGAGACTTTTCTCTAGGCTACTTTCAGATTATACAACTCAACTATGTTATTGAAATTTCTATCAGCTCCTCCCAGATTATACCACTCAATGATAATTTTTCGACATTTCTGTCAGCTGCCTTCAGATGATACCACTCAACAATAAGTTATGGACATTTCTGACAGCTCCCCATAAATTATACCACACAACAATAATTTGTAGACATTTCTTTCAGCCACCCCCAGATTATACCATTGAACAATAAGTTATGGACATTTTTGTAAGGTCCCCCTAGATTATACCTTTCAATGATCAGTTTCTGTCATTGTTGTCAACTACCCCCAGATTATACCTTTCAACGATAAGTTTCGGACATTTTTCTCAGCTCCCTCCAGATTATACCGTTCAAAAACATGTTATGGACATTTTTGTCAGCTCACCCCAGATTATAGCACTCAACTATAAGTTATGGACATTTTGGAAAGCACGGCCAAATTATACCATTCATCAATACGTTAGGGACATTTTTGTCAGTTCCCAGATTATACCATTCCATGATAATTTTGTGACATTTCTCTCAGCAATCCCCAGATTATACGACTCAACGATAATTTTTCGACATTTCTGTCAGCTCCCCCAAGGTTATACCTTTCAACAATAAGTTTGGGACATTTATGTCAGGTCCCCCAGACTATACCACTCAACGCTAAGTTATGGAAATTTCTGTCAGCCACCCCCAGATTATACCACTCAACTATAAGTTATGGACATTTTTGAAAGCACGGCCAAATTATACCATTCAACAATACGTTAGGGACATTTTTGTCAGTTCCACCAGATTTTACCATTGCATGATAAATGTTCGACATTTCTGTCAGTTTCCGAAGATTCTAAAATTCAACAATAAGTGATGTACATTCTGTCAGCTCACCCCAAATTATTACACTCAACAATAAGTTATGGACATTTCTGACAGCTCCACACAAATAATACAACACAACACAAAGTTATAGACATTTCTTTCTCCCCCCAGACTATAGCATTGAACAATACGTTAGGGACATTTTTGTCAGCTCACCCCAGATGATACCATTCAATGATAAGTTACTGACATTCTTGTCAACTCCCCCAAGATCATATAATAAGTTTGGGACATTTATGTCAAATTCCCCTGGATTATACCTCTCAACCCTAAGTTATGGACATTTCTGTCAGCTGTCCGCAAATTATAACACTCAACAATAAATTATGTACATTAGTGTCAGCTCCCCCTAGAATATACCATTCAATTATAAATTTCTGACATTGTTGTCAACTCCTCCCAGATCATACAATAAGTTTGGGACATTTATGTCAAATCACCCCAGATTATACCATTGAAAAATAAGATATGGACATTTCTGTCTGCTGTCCGCAAATTATAACAATCAACAATAAATTATGTACATTTGTGTCAGCTCCCCTCAGACTATACCGTTCAACTAAATGTTATGGACATTTTTGTCAGTTCTCCCAGATTATACCATTCCATAATAATTTTCTGACATTTCTGTCAACTCCCCCCAGATTATACCATTCAACGATAATTTTTCGACATTTCTGTCAGTTTCCGAAGATTCTAAAATTCAACAATAAGTTATGTACATTTCTGTCAGCCATCCCCAGATTATACCACTCAACTATAAGTTATGGACCTTTTTGTCAGCTCCCCTCAAATTATAACATTCAACAATAACTTCTGTACATTTCTGTCAGTTCATCCCAGATTGTTACACTCAACAGTAAGTTATGGACATTTTTGTCTGCTCCCCCCAGACTATACCATTGAACAATACGTTAGGGACATTTTTGTCAGCTCCCCCCAGATTCTACAATTCAATGATAAGTTACTGACATTCTTGTCAACTCCCCGAAGATCATACAATAAGTTTGGGACATTTATGTCAAATCCCCCCAGATTATACCACTCAACTATAAGTTATGGACATTTTTGAAAGCACGGCCAAATTATGCCATTCAACAATATGTTAGGGACATTTTTGTCAGTTCCTCCAGATTATACTAATCCATGATAAATTTTCGACATTTCTGTCAGTTTCCGAAGATTCTAAAATTCAACAATAAGTTATGTATATTACTGTCAGCTCACCCCAAATTATTACACTCAACAATAAGTTATGTACATTTCTGTCAGCTCACCCCAAATTATTACACTCAACAATGAGTTATGGACATTTCTGTCAGCTCCACACAAATAATACCACACAACACTAAGTTATCGACATTTCTGTCAGCCTCCCCCAGATTATAACAATCAACAATAAATTATGTACATTTGTGTCAGCTCCACCCAGACTCAACTATAAGTTATGGACAATTTTGTCAGCATCTCCAGATTATACCACTCAACAATGTTATGGACATTTTTGTCTGCTCCCCCCAGACTATACCATTGAACAATACGTTAGGGACATTTTTGTCAGCTCCCCCAGATTATACCACTCAACGATAATATTTCGACATTTCTGTCAGCTACCCCCAGGTTATACCTTTCAACAATAAGTTTGGGACTTTTATGTCAGGCACTCCCAGATTATAACGTTCAACACTTAGTTGGGACAGCGTCCCTCAAATTATACCACTCAAGAATAAGTTATATACATTTATATCAGCTACCTTCAGATTATACCACTCAACGATAATTTATTGTAATTTTTGTCAGCACTCCCAGAATATAACATTCAATGTTAAGTTATGGATATTTCTGACAGCCCCCCCCCCTCAATTTATACCACTCAACATTAAGTTAGAGACTTTTCTCTAGGCTACTTTCAGATTATACAACTCAACTATGTTATTGAAATTTCTATCAGCTCCTCCCAGATTATACCACTCAATGATAATTTTTCGACATTTCTGTCAGCTGCCTTCAGATGATACCACTCAACAATAAGTTATGGACATTTCTGACAGCTCCCCACAAATTATACCACACAACAATAATTTGTAGACATTTCTTTCAGCCACCCCCAGATTATACCATTGAACAATAAGTTATGGACATTTTTGTAAGGTCCCCCTAGATTATACCATTCAATGATCAGTTTCTGTCATTGTTGTCAACTACCCCCAGATTATACCTTTCAACGATAAGTTTCGGACATTTTTCTCAGCTCCCTCCAGATTATACCGTTCAAAAACATGTTATGGACATTTTTGTCAGCTCACCGCAGATTATAGCACTCAACTATAAGTTATGGACATTTTGGAAAGCACGGCCAAATTATACCATTCATCAATACGTTAGGGACATTTTTGTCAGTCCCCAGATTATACCATTCCATGATAATTTTGTGACATTTCTCTCAGCAATCCCCAGATTATACGACTCAACGATAATTTTTCGACATTTCTGTCAGCTCCCCCAAGGTTATACCTTTCAACAATAAGTTTGGGACATTTATGTCAGGTCCCCCCAGACTATACCACTCAACTATAAGTTATGGACATTTTTGAAAGCACGGCCAAATTATACCATTCAACAATACGTTAGGGACATTTTTGTCAGTTCCTCCAGATTATACTAATCCATGATAAATTTTCGACATTTCTGTCAGTTTCCGAAGATTCTAAAATTCAACAATAAGTGATGTACATTCTGTCATCTCACCCCAAATTATTACACTCAACAATAAGTTATGCAGTGGAGTCACGTGATGGAGTAGTGGCCGGACGGTGAACTCCAGCCCTCTCCAGAAAAGTCGGGAAAAACAAGAGAAAATACAAAGGCAAGTTAAAGAAAAGTGAGTATAAAGGTGGAAAGAAGATGGAGACAAAAGGAGAAAAGTCAAAATCAACGGAAAGAAGAGAGGAAGAGAAGACAACGGAGGAAAAAGGTGAAGGCCTTACCTGTCCGAAGAGGCCCGCTGTGGAGAGAAGACCCCACTACCTCAGGTCGGTAGAAAGAGAACTACAACAATGGCTCACAGAGCCGAGTAAAAGTGCGCAACCGCGCATGCGCGACTCCTCGCGCATGCGCGATGCGCATGAAAAAAAACACACCGACGGGAGGGGGGACCAGCTGGGGAGTCGATCTCCACAGCCGGCAACGACAGCTGCAGAACACCTGCAGCAAGAAGAGACCACAGAAGACAATGGAAACAAGAAAGAAGAGGAGGAAAGGGCAGCAAAGAAACAACAGATGGTCAACCTAGAGGAAGAAGAAGAGGAAGAATACAGTGAAATAGATAAAGGGAAAGGCAAGGTAAAGGATATACTTGCTCTTGTTAGAGGATACATGGAGTCATTTAAAGAATGGCAAACACAGGAATTCAATGATTTAAGAAGAAGAATAAACAACACAGAAAAGAAAATAAATAAAATGGATATGTCCTTAACAGAAATGGAGAAAAAAATGGACAAGATGGAAGAACGGGCAATAGCAGCAGAAATGGAGGTAGAAGACTTAGAAAAGAAATTGGAGGAATCTAATAAAAAAACTAAAGAGACACAAGAATTACTAGCCCAAAAAATAGATATAATGGAAAATTATAACAGAAGAAATAACATAAAGATAGTGGGCCTTAAGGAAGAAGTAGAAGGCAAGAATATGAGGGAGTTTATAAAAGAATGGATCCCTAAGGCCCTAGGATGTCCAGAACTACAGCAAGAAATGGAAATAGAAAGGGCACATAGAGCATTGGCCCCTAAACCACAACCACAACAAAAACCAAGATCTATTGTAGTAAAATTCCTAAGATATACTACAAGAGAAAAGGTACTGGAGAAGACAATGGAAAAAGTAAGAGAGGGCAACAAACCACTGGAGTATAAAGGGCAAAAAATCTTCATTTATCCAGATATAAGCTTTGAACTCCTAAAGAAGAGAAAAAGAGTTCAATGCAGCAAAAGCGATTTTATGGAAGAAAGGATATAAATTTACACTGAAGCATCCTGCGGTATTGAAAATATTTATTCCAGGACAACAAAACAGACTATTCTCGGATCCAGAAGAAGCACGAAAATTTGCAGAACAATTACAAAAATAGACTGAGGGATGAAGACGGGTAATGAGAGCAAAAATCATCACGATTGATATGTATGTGGGTAAAGACAAAAATAGACTGAGGGATGAAGACGGGTAAGGAGGGTAAAAATGACCACGATTGATATGTATGCGGGTAAAGAGGTATAAGAGTGAATAGAGACAATGGGCATATGTGAAAGTATCTGTAATTAGAGGAAAACATAGAGAGTATAGACAAGAATTAATAAGGGAAGGTAATGGAATAGAGAGAATAAGGAGGGAATTAAAAGAGTGACCTTTGTGACATATAAAAAGCGAAATCTTTTCTGGGGGGGGCTGGGTGGGGGAAAAGAGCGGTCACTGCAAAATCAGTTGACGCTTGCGAGTGGATTCGCAAATCCAAATGGAGAGGGGAGATGTGGTTGTCCGACAAGGGATAAAGGGCAACTCAGGAGGGGAAGGGGAGATTGGGGATAAAGAAGATAGAAATAGGAGAATAAGGAAAATGTTGGATGTTGTAGGAATGTTGTCTGGTAAAGAGTTGAAAATAAGAAAACAGAAATGGAAAAGGAGGAAAGGTAATGATTGAAAAACGGAAAGAGAAGATAAACAAAATATAAAATGGCTACGCTGAACTATATGACTCTAAATATTAATGGAATACATAACCAAATTAAAAGGAAGAAACTACTAAATTTACTGAAAAAGGAAAAAATAGATATAGCATTTGTCCAAGAAACACACTTAACTGAATTGGAGCACAAGAAATTAAAGAGAGATTGGGTAGGACATGTAACAGCAGCATCGTATAATTCAAAAGGAAGAGGAGTGGCTATATTAATTAGCAAAAATGTGCCATTTAAAATAGAAGAGGAAATAATAGATCCAGCAGGGAGATATGTTATGATAAAATGTCAGATATATTCAGAGCTTTGGAATCTACTTAATATATATTCACCTAACAAAGAAGATCAAAAGTTTATGCAAGATATCTTTTTGAAGGTAGCTAATACGCAAGGGAACATACTAATAGGAGGGGATTTCAATCTGAATTTGGATCCAAATATGGATAAAACGGGGAAAAAAATTAACAGGAAGAACAAAGTAACCAAATTTATAATTAAATCAATGCAAGAAATGAAACTTGTGGACATATGGAGGAAACAAAACCCAAAAGAAAAGGAATACTCATACTACTCGACTAGACATAAAACATACTCAAGGATAGACCTATTCCTGTTATCAGCCCACATTCAAGGGAGAGTTAGGAAAACTAGACTATTATCGGACCACTCACCCCTGTTATTGGCAATAGAGCTAGAGGACATCCCTCCAAGAATGTATAGATGGAGATTAAACCCCATGCTACTTAAAAGACAGGATTTTAGAGAATTTATTGAAAAACAATTAAAAATGTACTTTGAAGTAAATACGGAATCAGTGGAAGATAAGTTTATACTATGGGACGCAATGAAAGCATTCATTAGAGGGTAAATAATAAGTTATGCAACCAAGATGAAGAAGGACTATAATCAGGAAACAGAGCAGTTGGAAAGGGAAATAATAAACATAGAAAAAAAATTAGCAATAAAGGAAGATACAACCAAAAGAAGAGAATTGGCGGATAAAAAAATAAAATATGAAACATTACAAACATATAAGGTGGAGAAGAATATAATGAAGACAAAACAGAAATATTATGAACTAGGGGAAAAAACACACAAAATCCTAGCATGGCAGCTTAAGACAGAGCAAACTAAGAAAATGGTATTGGCAACAAGGAAAAAAGACAAACAAATTACATATAATCCAAAAGAAATTAAGGAAAACTTCAGAGAATTCTATGAACAATTATACCGAACCGAAAACGAAGGGAAAGAAGGGAAAATAGATGAATTTTTGACTAAAATTGAACTACCAAAACTACAAATAGAGGAACAAAATAAATTAACAGAACCATTTGGAACAGTAGAAATACAAGAGATAATAAAAAATTTAACAAATAATGAGACACCAGGAGAGGATGGACTCCCAATAGAATTCTACAAAACATTTAAAGACCTAATAATACCGCCCCTCCTGGATGTAATCAACCAGATTGATGAGACACAAAACTTACCAGATTCATGTAAAACAGCAATAGTTACAGTGATACTAAAACAAGGGAAAGATCCACTCTCACCAGCGTCATATAGACCAATATCTCTGCAAAACACAGATTATAAGATAATAGCTAAACTATTAGCGAACAGATTAGCAGAACAGGTACCGAAAATGGTAAATTTAGACCAAACTGGATTTATCAAAAAAAGACGCACAACAGACAATATTTGTAAATTTATTAACTTAATTCATGCAGTAGAAGGAAATAAAACACCGGCAGTAGCAGTTGCTTTAGACGCAGAGAAGGCCTTCGACAGAGTAGAATGGAATTACTTGTTCAAAGTATTGCAAAAATTCAGTTTACCGGAGAAGTATATTAATTGGATTAAAGCATTATATAAGGGACCGTTAGCGAAAGTGACAGTAAATGGACATGTATCAAAGCAATTTAACTTAAGCAGGTCAACGCGGCAGGGATGCCCACTATCACCATTATTGTTTGCGCTAGCTATAGAACCACTAGCAGAATCGATAAGAAGAGATAATAATATAAAAGGAATAAAAATAAAAGACAGGGAATATAAAATCAGTCTGTTTGCGGATGATGTGATAGTGTACTTAACAGAACCAGAACTATCAATAAAAGAACTATATAAGAAATTGAAGGAATATGGAGAAGTGTCGGGATACAAGATAAACGTAAATAAAAGTGAAGCAATGCCTATGAATAACGCGGATTTCTCGAAATTTAAGGAGGAATCCCCATTCAGATGGCAAACGCAGGCAATAAGATACCTAGGTGTGCAAATAAACAAAAATCTAGGCCAATTATATAAACTCAATTACAATCCACTAATGAAAAAATTACAGGACGATTTAGAGCATTGGAAAGAGCTACCACTGACACTGATAGGAAGGATAAACTGTATTAAAATGAACATTTTATTTCAGGCATTGCCAATACAACTGACAGAAAAATTCTTCAAAGAGTTAAAGAAAATAATAAGGAGATTTTTATGGAGAGGGGGGAAACCGAGGATAGCACTAGATAAATTAACAGAATGGTATAAACAAGGAGGCTTACAATTGCCAAACTTCAAAAATTATTATAGAGCGCACAATTAAGGTACCTATCAGATTTTTATCAAACAAGGGAAAAACCAGACTGGACGAGACTAGAATTAGATAAAATAGGGGAAAAGATACCTGAACACATATTATATAAATGGGACGAAATATTGGTACAACATAGAACTTCTCCAGTATTACACCATCTCCTCAATATATGGAAGAAGATTCATGTAGAAAGAAATAAAATAAATTACCAAATACGAAAACTAATATTGACGCAAAATAAGCTACTCCCTTTTACAATAGACAACCTTGCCTTTAGAAAATGGGAAAAAAAAGGGATTAAAAGAATAGAAAATTGTTTTTCAGGAAGTAGATTCTTATCCTTTGAACAAATGAGAGATAAGTACAATATAACTGGAGATACAGCGCTGGCATATTACCAACTGAGATCCTACTTGAAAGATAAATTAGGAAGCAACCATGTTAATCAAAAGATTTATAAAAAATATGTATATTAAACTGCAAGAAAAGGAAAATGAGGAAACAAATGGTAAAACTAAACAAAAATGGGAACAAGATTTAAATATAAAGATAAAAAAAGAAACATGGGAGAAGTTATGCTCTGGAACGATGAGAAATACAATAAATACGAGGCTGCGTATGATACTGCGTATATTGGTTACACAGACTATACATTACACCGCAAAAGTTAAATAAATGGGACCCAACAGTATCTGATAGATGTTTTCGATGTAAAAAAGAAAGGGGAACAACAATTCATGCAATCTGGACATGTGAGAGAGTAGAAAAATTTTGGGATGATCTCAATCAGATATTAAATAAAATAACAGAAAACAATATGCCAAAGAATCCAGAGATCTTTCTCCTAAGTAACATAAAAAATAAAGAATTTGGAATTGACTTGGAAGATGCACAAAAAAGATTTGTCAAGATAGCCCTAGCCGTAGCAAAAAAATGTATTATGTCAACCTGGAAATTGGAAGATAATTTGAAAATACAACAATGAATAAATGTATTCCATTAGAAAAAATAACATATAGTTTAAGAAATAATATTGAAATATTCGAACAAGTATGGGAGCCTTACATTAAATACAATAGCGAAAACCTACCGGGAACAAACATTACCTAAGTTGATGGAAGGTGAAGAAAAGAAAAGAATGGACTCAGTAGAATTTCTGGTGTATTTTTGTTGAATGACAACATTGTCTAACTGAATTAATGCAACCTAGATTGTATAACTAAAATGGATGAGAGGAGGGGGGTGGGGGGGTGGCTTGGGAGGAGGGAGGGGGGAGGGAGAAAAAGTCACTGTAAATGTGTGGAAAAGAAAAAGTGTATATCATGGCTATTGTGATTTATGGTGTGAAAAATAAAAAATTAAAATAAAAAAACAAAACAAAAAAAAAAACAATAAGTTATGGACATTTCTGACAGCTCCACACAAATAATACAACACAACACAAAGTTATAGACATTTCTTTCTCCCCCCCAGACTATAGCATTGAACAATACGTTAGGGACATTTTTGTCAGCTCACCCCAGATGATACCATTCAATGATAAGTTACTGACATTCTTGTGAACTCCCCCAAGATCATATAATAAGTTTGGGACATTTATGTCAAATTCCCCTGGATTATACCACTCAACCCTAAGTTATGGACATTTCTGTCAGCTGTCCGCAAATTATAACGCTCAACAATAAATTATGTACATTTGTGTCAGCTCCCCCTAGAATATACCATTCAATTATAAATTTCTGACATTGTTGTCAACTCCTCCCAGATCATACAATAAGTTTGGGACATTTATGTCAAATCATCCCAGATTATACCATTGAACAATAAGTTATGGACATTTCTGTCTGCTGTCCGCAAATTATAACAATCAACAATAAATTATGAACATTTGTGTCAGCTCCCCTCAGACTATACCGTTCAACTAAATGTTATGGACATTTTTGTCAGTTCTCCCAGATTATACCATTCAATAATTTTCTAACTTTTTTTTCAACTCCCCCCAGATTATACCATTCAACGATAATTTTTCGACATTTCTGTCAGTTTCCGAAGATTCTAAAATTCAGCAATAAGTTATGTACATTTCTGTCAGCCATCCCCAGATTATTCCACTCAACAATAAGTTATGGATCTTTTTGTCAGCTCCCCTCAAATTATAACATTCAACAATAAGTTCTGTACATTTCTGTCAGTTCATCCCAGATTGTTACACTCAACAGTAAGTTATGGACATTTTTGTCTGCTCCCCCCAGACTATACCATTGAACAATACGTTAGGGACATTTTTGTCAGCTCCCCCCAGATTATACAATTCAATGATAAGTTACTGACATTCTTGTCAACTCCCCCAAGATCATACAATATGTTTGGGACATTTATGTCAAATCCCCCTGGATTATACCACTCAACCCTAAGTTATGGACATTTCTTTCAGCTGACCGCAAATTATAACACTCAACAATAAATTACGTACATTTGCGTCATCTCACCCTAGAATATACCATTCAATGATAAATTTCTGACATTGTTGTCAACTCCCCCCAGATCATACAATAAGTTTGGGACATTTATGTCAAATCACCCCAGATTATACCATTGAAAAATAAGTTATGGACCTTTTTTTCAGCTCCCCTCAATTTATAACATTCAACAATAAGTTCTGTACATCTCTGTCAGTTCATCCCAGATTGTTAAGAGAGATTGGGTAGGACATGTAACAGCAGCATCGTATAATTCAAAAGCAAGAGGAGTGGCTATATTAATTAGCAAAAATGTGCCATTTAAAATAGAAGAGGAAATAATAGATCCAGCAGGGAGATATGTTATGATAAAATGTCAGATATATTCAGAGCTTTGGAATCTACTTAATATATATTCACCTAACGAAGAAGATCAAAAGTTTATGCAAGATATCTTTTTGAAGGTAGTTAATACGCAAGGGAACATACTAATAGGAGGGGATTTCAATCTGAATTTGGATTCAAATATGGATAAAACGGGGAAAAAAATTAACAGGAAGAACAAAGTAACCAAATTTATAATTAAATCAATGCAAGAAATGAAACTTGTGGACATATGGAGGAAACAAAACCCAAAAGAAAAGGAATACTCATACTACTCGACTAGACATAAAACATACTCAAGGACAGACCTATTCCTGTTATCAGCCCACATTCAAGGGAGAGTTAGGAAAACGGAATATAAAGCTAGACTATTATCGGACCACTCACCCCTGTTATTGGCAATAGAGCTAGAGGACATCCCTCCAAGAATGTATAGATGGAGATTAAACCCCATGCTACTTAAAAGACAGGATTTTAGAGAATTTATTGAAAAACAATTAAAAATGTTCTTTGAAGTAAATACGGAATCAGTGGAAGATAAGTTTATACTATGGGACGCAATGAAAGCATTCATTAGAGGGCAAATAATAAGTTATGCAACCAAGATGAAGAAGGACTATAATCAGGAAACAGAGCAGTTGGAAAGGGAAATAATAAACATAGAAAAAAAATTAGCAATAAAGGAAGATACAACCAAAAGAAGAGAATTGGCGGATAAAAAATAAAATATGAAACATTACAAACATATAAGGTGGAGAAGAATATAATGAAGACAAAACAGAAATATTATGAACTAGGGGAAAAAACACACAAAATCCTAGCATGGCAGCTTAAGACAGAGCAAACTAAGAAAATGGTATTGGCAACAAGGAAAAAAGACAAACAAATTACATATAATCCAAAAGAAATTAAGGAAAACTTCAGAGAATTCTATGAACAATTATACCGAACCGAAAACGAAGGGAAAGAAGGGAAAATAGATGAATTTTTGACTAAAATTGAACTACCAAAACTACAAATAGAGGAACAAAATAAATTAACAGAACCATTTGGAACAGTAGAAATACAAGAGATAATAAAAAATTTACCAAATAATGAGACACCAGGAGAGGATGGACTCCCAATAGAATTCTACAAAACATTTAAAGACCTAATAATACCGCCCCTCCTGGATGTAATCAACCAGATTGATGAGACACAAAACTTACGAGATTCATGTAAAACAGCAATAATTGCAGTGATACTAAAACAAGGGAAAGATCCACTCTCACCAGCGTCATATAGACCAATATCTCTGCTAAACACAGATTATAAGATAATAGCTAAACTATTAGCGAACAGATTAGCAGAACAGGTACCGAAAATGGTAAATTTAGACCAAACTGGATTTATCAAAAAAAGACGCACAACAGACAATATTTGTAAATTTATTAACTTAATTCATGCAGTAGAAGGAAATAAAACACCGGCAGTAGCAGTTGCTTTAGACGCAGAGAAGGCCTTCGACAGAGTAGAATGGAATTACTTGTTCAAAGTATTGCAAAAATTCAGTTTACCGGAGAAGTATATTAATTGGATTAAAGCATTATATAAGGGACCGTTAGCGAAAGTGACAGTAAATGGACATGTATCAAAGCAATTTAACTTAAGCAGGTCAACGCGGCAGGGATGCCCACTATCACCATTATTGTTTGCGCTAGCTATAGAACCACTAGCAGAATCGATAAGAAGAGATAATAATATAAAAGGAATAAAAATAAAAGACAGGGAATATAAAATCAGTCTGTTTGCGGATGATGTGATAGTGTACTTAACAGAACCAGAACTATCAATAAAAGAACTATATAAGAAATTGAAGGAATATGGAGAAGTGTCGGGATACAAGATAAACGTAAATAAAAGTGAAGCAATGCCTATGAATAACGCGGATTTCTCGAAATTTAAGGAGGAATCCCCATTCAGATGGCAAACGCAGGCAATAAGATACCTAGGTGTGCAAATAAACAAAAATCTAGGCCAATTATATAAACTCAATTACAATCCACTAATGAAAAAATTACAGGACGATTTAGAGCATTGGAAAGAGCTACCACTGACACTGATAGGAAGGATAAACTGTATTAAAATGAACATTTTTCCAAGGATACTATACTTATTTCAGGCATTGCCAATACAACTGACAGAAAACTTCTTCAAAGAGTTAAAGAAAATAATAAGATTTTTATGGAGAGGGGGAAACCGAGGATAGCACTAGATAAATTAACAGAATGGTATAAACAAGGAGGCTTACAATTGCCAAACTTCAAAAATTATTATAGAGCCGCACAATTAAGGTACCTATCAGACTTTTATCAAACAAGGGAAAAACCAGACTGGACGAGACTAGAATTAGATAAAATAGGGGAAAAGATACCTGAACACATATTATATAAATGGGACGAAAAATTGGTACAACATAGAACTTCTCCAGTATTACACCATCTCCTCAATATATGGAAGAAGATTCATGTAGAAAGAAATAAAATAAATTACCAAATACGAAAACTAATATTGACGCAAAATAAGCTACTCCCTTTTACAATAGACAACCTTGCCTTTAGAAAATGGGAAAAAAAAGGGATTAAAAGAATAGAAAATTGTTTTTCAGGAAGTAGATTCTTATCCTTTGAACAAATGAGAGATAAGTACAATATAACTGGAGATACAGCGCTGGCATATTACCAACTGAGATCCTACTTGAAAGATAAATTAGGAAGCAACTTGAGTTTACCAGAGGGAAGTAACCTTGAATATGTGATTACAGATACAATGTTAATCAAAAGATTTATAAAAAATATGTATATTAAACTGCAAGAAAAGGAAAATGAGGAAACAAATGGTAAAACTAAACAAAAATGGGAACAAGATTTAAATATAAAGATAAAAAAGGAAACATGGGAGAAGTTATGCTCTGGAACGATGAGAAATACAATAAATACGAGGCTGCGTATGATACAATATAATTGGTTACACAGACTATACATTACACCGCAAAAGTTAAATAAATGGGACCCAACAGTATCTGATAGATGTTTTCGATGTAAAAAAGAAAGGGGAACAACAATTCATGCAATCTGGACATGTGAGAGAGTAGAAAAATTTTGGGATGATCTCAATCAGATATTAAATAAAATAACAGAAAACAATATGCCAAAGAATCCAGAGATCTTTCTCCTAAGTAACATAAAAAATAAAGAATTTGGAATTGACTTGGAAGATGCACAAAAGAGATTTGTCAAGATAGCCCTAGCCGTAGCAAAAAAATGTATTATGTCAACCTGGAAATTCGAAGATAATTTGAAAATACAACAATGAATAAATGTATTCCATAAGAAAAAATAACATATAGTTTAAGAAATAATATTGAAATATTCGAACAAGTATGGGAGCCTTACATTAAATACAATAGCGAAAACCTACCGGGAACAAACATTACCTAAGTTGATGGAAGGAGAAGAAAAGATAAGAATGGACTCAGTAGAATTTCTGGTGTATTTTTGTTGAATGACAACATTGTCTAACTGAATTAATGCAACCTAGATTGTATACCTAAAATGGATGAGAGGGGGGGGGGTGGGGGGGTGGCTTGGGAGGAGGGAGGGGGGAGGGAGAAAAAGTCACTGTAAATGTGAGGAAAAGAAAAAGTGTATATCATGGCTATTGTGATTTATGGTGTGAAAAATAAAAAATTAAAATAAAAAAAAAATAAAAAACAATAAGTTATGGACATTTCTGACAGCTCCACACAAATAATACAACACAATACAAAGATAGACATTTCTTTCTCCCCCCAGACTAGCAGTGAACAATACGTTAGGGACATTTTTGTCAGCTCACCCCAGATGATACGATTCAATGATAAGTTACTGACATTCTTGTCAACTCCCCCAAGATCATATAATAAGTTTGGGACATTTATGTCAAATTCCCCTGGATTATACCACTCAACCCTAAGTTATGGACATTTCTGTCAGCTGTCCGCAAATTATAACACTCAACAATAAATTATGTACATTTGTGTCAGCTCCCCCTAGAATATACCATTCAATAATAAATTTCTGACATTGTTGTCAACTCCCCCCAGATCATACAATATGTTTGGGACATTTATGTCAAATCACCCCAGAATATCCCATTGAACAATAAGTTATGGACATTTCTGTCTGCTTTCCGCAACTTATAACAATCAACAATAAATTATGTACATTTGTGTCAGCTCCCCTCAGACTATACCGTTCAACAAAATGTAATGGACATTTTTGTTAGTACCCCCAGATTATACCACTCAACTATAAGTTATGTACATTTTTGAAAGCACGGCCAAATTATAACATTCAACAATACGTTAGGGACATTTTTGTCAGTTCCCCCAGATTATACCATTCCATGATAATTTTCTGACATTTCTGTCAACTCCCCACCAGATTATACCATTCAACGATAATTTTTCGATATTTCTGTCAGTTTCCGAAGATTCTAAAATTCAACAAAAGTTATGGACATTTCTGTCAGCCACCCCCAGATTATACCACTCAACTATAAGTTATGAACAATTTTGTCAGCATGTCCAGATTATACCACTGAACAATAAGTTATGGACCTTTTTGTCAGCTCCCTTCAAATTATAACATTCAACAATAAGTTCTGTACATTTCTGTCAGTTCACCCCAGATTGTTACACTCAACAGTAAATTATGCACATTTTTGTCTGCTCCCCCAGACTATAGCATTGAACAATACGTTAGGGACATTTTTGTCAGTTCACCCCAGATGATACCATTCAATGATAAGTTACTGACATTCTTGTCAACTCCCCCAAGATCATACAATAAGTTTGGGACATTTATGTCAAATCTCCCTGGATTATACCACTCAACGCTAAGTTATGGACATTTCTGACAGCTCCACAAAACTATACCACTCAACAATAAGTTATAGAATGTGTCAAACACCCTCATTTAATACCACTCAACTATAAGTTATGTGTCAACTCCCCCCAGACTATACCAGATAATACCACGCAACGATAAGTTTCGTACATTTTTCTCAGCTCCCTCCAGATTATACCGTTCAACAACATGTTATGGTCATTTTTTCAGTAGCCCAGATTATACCATTCCATGATAATTTTCTGACTTTTCTGTCATCTCCCCCCCAGATTATACCATTCAACGATAATTTTTCGATATTTTTGTCAGTTTCCGAAGTTTCTAAAATTCAACAATAAGATGTACATTTCTGCCAGCCATCCCCAGATTATACCACTCAACTATAAGTTATGGACCTTTTTGTCAGCTCCACTCAAATTATAACATAAGTTCTGTACATTTCTGTCAGTTCATCCCAGATTGTTACACTCAACAGTAAGTTATGGACATTTTTGTCTGCACCCCCCAGACTATACCATTGAACAATACGTTAGGGACATTTTTGTCAGCTCCCCCCAGATTATACCACTCAACTATAAGTTATGGACATTTTTGAAAGCACGGCCAAATTATACCATTCAACAATACGTTAGGGACATTTTTGTCAGTTCCTCCAGATTATACTAATCCATGATAAATTTTCGACATTTCTGTCAGTTTCCGAAGTTTCTAAAATTCAACAATAAGTTGAAAAGTACATTTCTGTCAGCTCACCCCAAATTATTACACTCAACAATAAGTTATGGACATTTCTGACAGCTCCACACAAATAATACCACACAACACGAAGTTATCGACATTTCTGTCAGCCACCCCCAGATTATAACAATCAACAATAAATTATGTACATTTGTGTCAACTCCCCCCAGACTCAACTATATGTTATGGACAATTTTGTCAGCATCCCCAGATTATACCACTCAACTATAAGTTATGGACCTTTTTGTCAGCTCCCCTCAAATTATAACATTCAACATTACGTTCTGTACATTTCTGTCAGTTCATCCCAGATTGTTACACTCAACAGTAAGTTATGGACATTTTTGTCTGCTTCCCACTGACTATACCATTGAACAATACGTTAGGGACATTTTTGTCAGCTCCCCCCAGATTATACAATTCAATGATAAGTTACTGACATTCTTGTCAACTCCCCCAAGATCATACAATAAGTTTGGGACATTTATGTCAAATCCCCACAGATTATACCACTCAACTATAAGTTAGGGACATTTTTGTCAGTTCCTCCAGATTTTACTAATCCATGATAAATTTCGACATTTCTGTCAGTTTCTGAAGATTCTAAAATTCAACAATAAGTTATGTACAGTACTGTCAGCTCACCCCAAATTATTACACTCAACAATAAGTTATGTACATTTCTGTCAGCTCACCCCAAATTATTTCACTCAACAATGAGTTATGGACATTTCTGACAGCTCCACACAAATAATACCACACAACACTAAGTTATCGACATTTCTGTCAGCCACCCCCAGATTATAACAATCAACAATAAATTATGTACATTTGTGTCAGCTCCACCCAGACTCAACTATAAGTTATGGACAATTTTGTCAGCATCTCCAGATTATACCACTCAACAATAAGTTATGGACCTTTTTGTCAGCTCCCTTCAAATTATAACATTCACCAATAAGTTCTGTACATTTCTGTCATTTCACCCCAGATTGTTACACTCAACAGTAAGTTATGGACGTTTTTGTCTGCTCCCCCAGACTATAGCATTGAACAATACGTTAGGGACATTTTTGTCAGTTCACCCCAGATGATACCATTCAATGATAAGTTACTGACATTCTTGTCAACTCCCCCAAGATCATACAATAAGTTTGGGACATTTATGTCAAATCCCACTGGATTATACCACTCAACGCTAAGTTATGGACATTTCTGACAGCTGTCCGCAAATTATAACACTCAACAATAAATTATGTACATTTGCGTCAGCTCCCCCTAGAGTATACACCATTCAATGATAAATTTCTGACATTGTTGTCAACTCCCCCCAGATCATACAATAAGTTTGGGACATTTATGTCAAATCACCCCATATTATACCATTGAAAAATAAGTTATGGACATTTCTGACAGCTCCACACAAACTATACCACTCAACAATAAGTTATAGAATATACTCAACTATAAGTTATGTGTCAGCTCCCCCCAGACTATACCAGATAATACCACGCAACGATAAGTTTCGTACATTTTTCTCAGCTCCCTCCAGATTATACCGTTCAACAACATGTTATGGACATTTTTGTCAGTGACCCCAGATTATACCATTCCATGATAATTTTCTGACATTTCTGTCAACTCCCCCCCAGATTATACCATTCAACGATAATTTTTCGATATTTCTGTCAGTTTCCGAAGATTCTAAAATTCAACAATAAGTTATGTACATTTCTGTCAGCCATCCCCAGATTATACCACTCAACTATAAGTTATGGACCTTTTTGTCAGATCCCCTCAAATTATAACATAAGTTCTGTACATTTCTGTCAGTTCATCCCAGATTGTTACACTCAACAGTAAGTTATGGACATTTTTGTCTGCTCCCCCCAGACTATACCATTGAACAATACGTTAGGTACATTTTTGTCAATCCCCAGATTATACCATTCCCTGATCATTTTCTTACATTTCTCTCAGCAACCCCCGGATTATACCACTCAACGATAATTTTTCGATATTTCTGTCAGTTTCCAAAGATTCTAAAATTCAACAATAAGTTATGTACATTTCTCTCAGCTCACCCCAAATTATTACACTCAACAATAAGTTATGGACATTTCTGACAGCTCCACACAAATAATACCACTCAACACTAAGTTATAGACATTTCTGTCAGCCACCCCCAGATTATACCACTCAACTATAAGTTGTGGAGAATTTTGTCAGCATCTCCAGATTATACCACTCAACAATAAGTTATGGACCTTTTTGTCAGCTCCCCTCAAATTCAACAATACATTCTGTACATTTCTGTCAGTTCATCCCAGATTGTCACACTCAACAGTAAGTTATGGACATTTTTGTCAGTTCCCACAGATTATACCATTCCATGATAATTTTCTGACATTTCTGTCAACTCCCCCCAGATTATACCATTCAACGATAATTTTCGACATTTCTCTCAGTTTCCGAAGATTCTAAAATTTAACAATAAGTTAGGTACATTTCTGTCAGCCATCCCCAGATTATACCACTCAACTATAAGGTATGGACAATTTTGTCAGCATCTCCAGATTATACCACTCAACAATAAGTTGTCAGCTCCCCACAAATTTTAACATTCAACAATAAGTTCTGTACATTTCTGTCAGTTCATCCCAGATTGTTACACTCAACAGTAAGCTATGGACATTTTTGTCTGCTCCCTACTGACTATACCATTGAACAATTCGTTAGGGACATTTTTGTCAGCCATCCCCAGATTATACCACTCAACGATAATATTTCGACATTTCTGTCAGCTCTCCCCAGGTTATAACTTTCAACAATAAGTTTGGGACTTTTATGTCGGGCACTCCCAGATTATAACGTTGAACACTTAGTTGTTGACATTTCTGACAGCCCCCCCAAATTATACCACTCAAGAATAGGTTATAGACATTTATATCAGCTACCTTCAGATTACACCACTCAACGATAATTTATCGAAATTTCTGTGAGCACTCCCAGATTATAACATTCAATGCTAAGTTATGGACAATTCTGACGGCTCCCCACAATTTATACCACTCAACATTAAGTTATAGACATTTCTCTCAGCTACTTTCTGATTATTCTACTCAACTATAAATTATGGAAATTTCTATCAGCTCCCTCCAGATTATACCGTTCAACAACATGTTATGGACATTTTTGTCAGCTCACCCCAGATTATTACACTCAACAATAAGTTATGGACATTTCTGACAGCTCTACACAAACTATACCACTCATCAATAAGTTATAGACATTTCTGTCAACCGCCCCCAGATTATACCACTCCACTATAAGTTATGAACATTTTTGTCAGGTCCTCCAGATTATACCATTCCATGATAAATTGTCGACATTTCTGTCAGTTTCCGAAGATTCTAAAATTCAACAATGAGTTGAACATTGAAAGGTCCACACATTGAAAGGTAGTTGAAAAGCACAAAAGTATGCAAAATGTAGATCTGTAAATTCACATCTGCATTTCAATTTTAAAAAGAATAACATAAATGGAAGAATGAAATTAGAAACATAAAAATAAATGCTTTTTTGAGAAATGTTTAACCATAATTTCACCTATGAATTTTCATGTTGAAGTGTTAATAACCATGTAAAAGATTGAAAAGAAGTTGAAAAGCATAATTTACAACCTGAACACAAACTTCGATATAGAAATTCGCAGTTAAATTTCAATTTCATAAAGTAAAATAAATGATAACATGCAGCTGCAATGATTGAAATAAATGCATTTTAGGAAAAGATTAAACATAGATTTCTAATCTATGAACTACTTTGTTAATAAATAAACAGTAGATGTAAGACGTTTGTCAGAGTTTGTAAAGTACTTTTCTACAAGATAATAGAATGTAGATCTGGAAATTCATGTCCAGGTTTCAATTTTAAAAAGAATAATATAAATTGTGAAATGAAATAAGAAATATAAAAATAAATGCTTTTTTGAGAAATGTTTAAACAAGGTTTCACATCTATGAATTTTCGTGAATAAATATTAGGAACACTGGTAAAAAGTTGAAAGAAGTTGAAAAATATACTTTGCAAGCAGTATGAAAAATGTAGATAAAGAAATTCACATTGAAATTCCATTTTCAAAAAGTATAAATAATTCCTAAATTGAAGGTCCACACATTGAAAGGTAGTTGAAAAGCACAAAAGTATGCAAAATGTAGATCTGTAAATTCACATCTGATTTCAATTTTAAAAAGAATAACATAAATGGAAAAATGAAATTAGAAACATAAAAATAAATGCTTTTTTGAGAAATGTTTAACCATAATTTCACATCTATGAATTTTCATGTTGAAGCGTTAATAACCATGTAAAAGATTGAAAAGAAGTTGAAAAGCATAATTTACAACCTGAACACAAACTTCGATATAGAAATTCGCAGTTAAATTTCAATTTCATAAAGTAAAATAAATGATAATATGCAGCTGCAATTATTGAAATAAATGCATTTTAGGAAAAGATTAAACATAGATTTCTAATCTATGAACTACTTTGTTAATAAATAAAGAGTACATATAAGACGTTTGTCACAGTTTGTAAAGTACTTTTCTACAAGATAATAGAATGTAGATTTGGAAATTCATGTCCAGGTTTCAATTTTAAAAAGAATAATATAAATTGTGAAATGAAATAAGAAATATAAAAATAAATGCTTTTTTGAGAAATGTTTAAACAAGGTTTCACATCTATGAATTTTCGTGAATAAATATTAGGAACACTGGTAAAAAGTTGAAAGAAGTTGAAAAATATACTTTGCAAGCAGTATGAAAAATGTAGATAAAGAAATTCACATTGAAATTCCATTTTCAAAAAGTATAAATAATTCCTAAATTGAAGGTCCACACATTGAAAGGTAGTTGAAAAGCACAAAAGTATGCAAAATGTAGATCTGTAAATTCACATCTGCATTTCAATTTTAAAAAGAATAACATAAATGGAAAAATGAAATTAGAAACATAAAAATAAATGCTTTTTTGAGAAATGTTTAACCATAATTTCACATCTATGAATTTTCATGTTGAAGCGTTAATAACCATGTAAAAGATTGAAAAGAAGTTGAAAAGCATAATTTACAACCTGAACACAAACTTCGATATAGAAATTCGCAGTTAAATTTCAATTTCATAAAGTAAAATAAATGATAATATGCAGCTGCAATTATTGAAATAAATGCATTTTAGGAAAAGATTAAACATAGATTTCTAATCTATGAACTACTTTGTTAATAAATAAAGAGTACATATAAGACGTTTGTCACAGTTTGTAAAGTACTTTTCTACAAGATAATAGAATGTAGATCTGGAAATTCATGTCCAGGTTTCAATTTTAAAAAGAATAATATAAATTGTGAAATGAAATAAGAAATATAAAAATAAATGCTTTTTTGAGAAATGTTTAAACAAGGTTTCACATCTATGAATTTTCGTGAATAAATATTAGGAACACTGGTAAAAAGTTGAAAGAAGTTGAAAAATATACTTTGCAAGCAGTATGAAAAATGTAGATAAAGAAATTCACATTGAAATTCCATTTTCAAAAAGTATAAATAATTCCTAAATTGAAGGTCCACACATTGAAAGGTAGTTGAAAAGCACAAAAGTATGCAAAATGTAGATCTGTAAATTCACATCTGCATTTCAATTTTAAAAAGAATAACATAAATGGAAGAATGAAATTAGAAACATAAAAATAAATGCTTTTTTGAGAAATGTTTAACCATAATTTCACCTATGAATTTTCATGTTGAAGTGTTAATAACCATGTAAAAGATTGAAAAGAAGTTGAAAAGCATAATTTACAACCTGAACACAAACTTCGATATAGAAATTCGCAGTTAAATTTCAATTTCATAAAGTAAAATAAATGATAATATGCAGCTGCAATCATTGAAATAAATGCATTTTAGGAAAAGATTAAACATAGATTTCAAATCTATGAACTACTTTGTTAAATATAAAAACAGTACATGTAAGACGTTTGTCAGAGTTTGTAAAGTACTTTTCTACAAGAAAATAGAATGTAGATCTGGAAATTCATGTCCAGGTTTCAATTTTGAAAAGAATAATATAAATGGTGAAATGAAATTGCAAATATAAAAATAAATGCTTTTTTGTGAAATATTTAAACATCTCTGTATTTTCGTGAATAAATATTAGGAACACTGGTAAAAAGTTAAAAGAAGTTGCAAAATATACTTTGCAAGCAGAAAGCAAAATGTAGATAAAGAAATTCACATTAAATTCCAATTTAAAAAAGTATAAATAAGTCTTAAAATGAAGGTCCACACATTGAAATAAATGCATTTTAGGAAAAGATTAAACATAGATTTCTAATCTATGAACTACTTTGTTAATATATAAACAGTAGATGTAAGACGTTTGTCAGTGTTTGTAAAGTACTTTTCTACAAGATAATAGAATGTAGATCTGGAAATTCATTTCCAGGTTTCAATTTTAAAAAGAATAATATAAATGGTGAAATGAAATAGGAAATATAAAAATAAATGCTTTTTTGAGAAATGTTTAAACAAGGTTTCACATCAATGAATTTTCGTGAATAGATATTAAGAACACTTGTAAAAAGTTGAAAAAAGTTAAGAAATATACTTTGCAAGCAGTAAGAAAAATGTAGAGAACGAAATTCACATTGAAATTCCAATTTTAATAAGTATAAATACGTCTTAAAATGAAGGTCCACACAATGAAAAGTAGTTGAAAAGCATAATTTACAATCTGAAAACAAACCGATGTAGAAATTCGAAGTTAAATTTCAATTTCATAAAGTTAAAATTAATGATAATATGCAGCTGCAATCATTGAAATAAATGCATTTTAGGAAAAGATTAAACATAGATTTCAAATCTATGAACTACTTTGTTAAATATAAAAACAGTACATGTAAGACGTTTGTCAGAGTTTGTAAAGTACTTTTCTACAAGAAAATAGAATGTAGATCTGGAAATTCATGTCCAGGTTTCAATTTTGAAAAGAATAATATAAATGGTGAAATGAAATTGCAAATATAAAAATAAATGCTTTTTTGTGAAATATTTAAACATCTCTGTATTTTCGTGAATAAATATTAGGAACACTGGTAAAAAGTTAAAAGAAGTTGCAAAATATACTTTGCAAGCAGAAAGCAAAATGTAGATAAAGAAATTCACATTAAATTCCAATTTAAAAAAGTATAAATAAGTCTTAAAATGAAGGTCCACACATTGAAATAAATGCATTTTAGGAAAAGATTAAACATAGATTTCTAATCTATGAACTACTTTGTTAATATATAAACAGTAGATGTAAGACGTTTGTCAGTGTTTGTAAAGTACTTTTCTACAAGATAATAGAATGTAGATCTGGAAATTCATTTCCAGGTTTCAATTTTAAAAAGAATAATATAAATGGTGAAATGAAATAGGAAATATAAAAATAAATGCTTTTTTGAGAAATGTTTAAACAAGGTTTCACATCAATGAATTTTCGTGAATAGATATTAAGAACACTTGTAAAAAGTTGAAAAAAGTTAAGAAATATACTTTGCAAGCAGTAAGAAAAATGTAGAGAACGAAATTCACATTGAAATTCCAATTTTAATAAGTATAAATACGTCTTAAAATGAAGGTCCACACAATGAAAAGTAGTTGAAAAGCATAATTTACAATCTGAAAACAAACCGATGTAGAAATTCGAAGTTAAATTTCAATTTCATAAAGTTAAAATTAATGATAATATGCAGCCGCAATCATTGAAATAAATGCATTTTAGGAAAAGATTAAACATAGATTTCTAATCTATGAACTACTTTGTTAAATATAAAAACAGTACATGTAAGACGTTTGTCAGAGTTTGTAAAGTACTTTTCTACAAGAAAATAAAATGTAGATCTGGAAATTCATGTCCAGGTTTCAATTTTAAAAAGAATAATATAAATGGTGAAATGAAATTGCAAATATAAAAATAAATGCTTTTTTGGGAAATGTTTAAACATGGTTTCACAACTATGAATTTTCGTGATTAAATATTAAGAGCACTTGTAAAAAGTTGAAAGAAGTTGAGAAATATACTTTGCAAGCAGTAAGAAAAATGTAGATAAAGAAATTCACATTTAAATTCCAATTTCAAAAAGTATAAATAAGTCTTAAAATGAAGGACCACACATTGAAAGGTAGTTGAAAAGCACAAAAGTATGCAAAATGTTGATTTGTAAATTCACAACTGCATTTCAATTTTAAAAAGAATAACATAAATGGAAAAATGAAATTAGAAACATAAAAATAAATGCTTTTTTGAGAAATGTTTAACCATAATTTCACCTATGAATTTTCATGTTGAAGTGTTAATAACCATGTAAAAGATTGAAAAGAAGTTGAAAAGCATAATTTACAACCTGAACACAAACTTCGATATAGAAATTCGCAGTTAAATTTCAATTTCATAAAGTAAAATAAATGATAATATGCAGCTGCAATCATTGAAATAAATGCATTTTAGGAAAAGATTAAACATAGATTTCAAATCTATGAACTACTTTGTTAAATATAAAAACAGTACATGTAAGACGTTTGTCAGAGTTTGTAAAGTACTTTTCTACAAGAAAATAGAATGTAGATCTGGAAATTCATGTCCAGGTTTCAATTTTGAAAAGAATAATATAAATGGTGAAATGAAATTGCAAATATAAAAATAAATGCTTTTTTGTGAAATATTTAAACATCTCTGTATTTTCGTGAATAAATATTAGGAACACTGGTAAAAAGTTAAAAGAAGTTGCAAAATATACTTTGCAAGCAGAAAGCAAAATGTAGATAAAGAAATTCACATTAAATTCCAATTTAAAAAAGTATAAATAAGTCTTAAAATGAAGGTCCACACATTGAAATAAATGCATTTTAGGAAAAGATTAAACATAGATTTCTAATCTATGAACTACTTTGTTAATATATAAACAGTAGATGTAAGACGTTTGTCAGTGTTTGTAAAGTACTTTTCTACAAGATAATAGAATGTAGATCTGGAAATTCATTTCCAGGTTTCAATTTTAAAAAGAATAATATAAATGGTGAAATGAAATAGGAAATATAAAAATAAATGCTTTTTTGAGAAATGTTTAAACAAGGTTTCACATCAATGAATTTTCGTGAATAGATATTAAGAACACTTGTAAAAAGTTGAAAAAAGTTAAGAAATATACTTTGCAAGCAGTAAGAAAAATGTAGAGAACGAAATTCACATTGAAATTCCAATTTTAATAAGTATAAATACGTCTTAAAATGAAGGTCCACACAATGAAAAGTAGTTGAAAAGCATAATTTACAATCTGAAAACAAACCGATGTAGAAATTCGAAGTTAAATTTCAATTTCATAAAGTTAAAATTAATGATAATATGCAGCCGCAATCATTGAAATAAATGCATTTTAGGAAAAGATTAAACATAGATTTCTAATCTATGAACTACTTTGTTAAATATAAAAACAGTACATGTAAGACGTTTGTCAGAGTTTGTAAAGTACTTTTCTACAAGAAAATAAAATGTAGATCTGGAAATTCATGTCCAGGTTTCAATTTTAAAAAGAATAATATAAATGGTGAAATGAAATTGCAAATATAAAAATAAATGCTTTTTTGGGAAATGTTTAAACATGGTTTCACAACTATGAATTTTCGTGATTAAATATTAAGAGCACTTGTAAAAAGTTGAAAGAAGTTGAGAAATATACTTTGCAAGCAGTAAGAAAAATGTAGATAAAGAAATTCACATTTAAATTCCAATTTCAAAAAGTATAAATAAGTCTTAAAATGAAGGACCACACATTGAAAGGTAGTTGAAAAGCACAAAAGTATGCAAAATGTTGATTTGTAAATTCACAACTGCATTTCAATTTTAAAAAGAATAACATAAATGGAAAAATGAAATTAGAAACATAAAAATAAATGCATTTTTGAGAAATGTTTAACCATAATTTCACATCTATGAATTTTCATGTTGAAGTGTTAATAACCATGTAGAACATTGAAAAGAAGTTGAAAAGCATAATTTACAACCTGAACACAAACTTCGATATAGAAATTCGCAGTTAAATTTCAATTTCATAAAGTAAAATAAATGATAATATGCAGCTGCAATCATTGAAATAAATGCATTTTAGGAAAAGATTAAACATAGATTTCTAATCTATGAACTACTTTGTTAAATATAAAATCAGTACATGTAAGACGTTTGTCAGAGTTTGTAAAGTACTTTTCTACAAGAAAATAGAATGTAGATCTGGAAATTCATGTCCAGGTTTCAATTTTAAAAAGAATAATATAAATGGTGAAATGAAATTGCAAATATAAAAATAAATGCATTTTAGGAAAAGATTAAGCATAGATTACTAATCTATGAACAACTTTGTTAATATATAAACAGGTTGAAAAGCATAATTTACAACCTGAACACTAACTTCGAAATAGAAATTCGCAGTTAAATCATCATCATGATCATCAATATCATCATCATCATCATCATCATCATCATCAACATCATCAGCACATCATCATCATCATCATAATCATCATCATCATCATCCACACCACATCATCATCATCGTCGTCATCATCATCATGATCATCATCATCATCATCATCATCACCACAACATCAGAACCATCAACATCATCATCATCGTCATCATCATCGTCATCATTTACACAACATCATCACCATCAACATCATCATCATCGTCATCGTCATCATCATCACCATTATCATCATCATCATCATCGTCATCACCACATCATCACCATCAACATCATCATCATCGTCATCATCATCAGCATCATCATCATCATCATCATCACCTCATCATCATCATCATTTTCATCACCACATCATCATCATGATCATCATCATCATCATCATCACCACAACATCATCACCATCATCATCATCATCATCATCGTCATCATCATGTTTATGTTACTTAAATCTTCTCCTTCTATTTCTTCTTCTTCCGCTACGTATTCATCTTAATTTTTGTCTTCATCTTCAACTTTTTATTTTTCGTCTACTACTTCTTCATCATCTTCATCCGCTTATTCTTATTTTCCTTCATTGTCTTCACCTTCGTGTTTGTCTTCATTTTCATCTTCATCTTTTTCTTCTTCTTCTTACTTTTCTTCATCTTCATCTTCTTCTTCTATTTCTTCTTCTTCCGCTACGTCTTCATCTTCATTTTTTTCTTCATCTTCAACTTTTCCTTTTTCGTCTTCTTCTTCATCATCTTCATCCTCTTCTTATTTTTCTTCATTGTCTTCGCCTTCGTGTTTGTCTTCATTTTCGTCTTCATATTTCTTCTTCTTATTTTTATTCTTCGTCTTCTTCTTCTACATCTTCACCTTCGATTTTGTCTTCATCTTCAACTTTTTATTTTTCGTCTTCTTCTTCATCATTTTTGTCCTCTTCTTATTTTCTTTGATTGTCTTCGCCTTTGTCTTCGCGTTCATCTTTGTCTTCAATTTTGTCTT
>NC_091469.1:244340980-244343480 GCF_036971445.1 Narcine bancroftii | reverse complement strand
ATCATAATCATCATCATCATCATCATTTTCATCACCACATCATCATCATTATCATCATTATCATCATCATCACCATTATCATCATCATCATCACCACCACTTCATCATCATCATCTTCATAATCATCATCACCATCACTTCATCATCATCATCATCATCAACATGATCATCATCATCACCACTTCATCATCATCATCATCATCAACATGATCATCATCATCACCATCATAATCATCATCATCATCATCATTTTCATCACCACATCATCATCATTATCATCATTATCTTCATCATCAGCATTATCATCATCACCATCCAACCACCACCATCATCATCATCATCTTCATCATCATTATCATAATCACGACAACATCATTATCAGCATCATCATCGTCGTCGTCATCATCATCATCATCATCTTCATCACCACAACATCATCACCATCTTCATCATCATCATCATTGTCATCATCATGTTTATGTTACATATATTTTCTCCTTCTATTTCTTCTTCTTCCGTTACGTCTTCATCTTCATTTTTGTCTTCATCTTCAACTTTTCCTTTTTCATATTCTTCTTCATTATCTTCATCCTCTTCTTATTTTTCTTCATTGTCTTCGCCTTCGTGTTTGTCTTCATTTTCATCCTCATATTTCTTCTTCTACTTCTTCTTCTTTATCTTCATCATCTTCGACATCTTCACCTTCGCTTTTGTCTTTGTCTTCAACTTTTTATTTTTTGTCTTCTTCTTCTTAATCATCTTCATCCTCTTCTTATTTTCCTTCATTGTCTTCACCTTCGGCTTCGCATTCATCATTGTCATTTTTGTCTTCATATTTTTCCTTCATAATCATCATCATCACCACATCATCATCGTCGTCATAATCATCATCATCATCATCATCATAATCATCACCATCATCATCATCACCATCATCATCGTCATCATCATCATCATCATCATCATCATCATCATCATCATCATCATCATCACCACATCGTCATCGTCATTATCATCATCATCATCATCATCATCATCGTCATAATCACCACATCATCATCATCATCATCATTTTCATAATCACCACATCATCATTACCATCATCATCATTGTCATCGTCATCATTATTATCATCATCATCACCACATCATCATTATCATCATCATAATCATCATCATCATCATCATTTTCATCACCACATCATCATCATTATCATCATTATCATCATCATCACCATTATCATCATCATCATCACCACCACTTCATCATCATCATCTTCATAATCATCATCACCATCACTTCATCATCATCATCATCATCAACATGATCATCATCATCACCACTTCATCATCATCATCATCATCAACATGATCATCATCATCACCATCATAATCATCATCATCATCATTTTCATCACCACATCATCATCATTATCATCATTATCTTCATCATCAGCATTATCATCATCACCATCCAACCACCACCATCATCATCATCATCTTCATCATCATTATCATAATCACCACAACATCATTATCAGCATCATCATCGTCGTCGTCATCATCATCATCATCATCTTCATCACCACAACATCATCACCATCTTCATCATCATCATCATTGTCATCATCATGTTTATGTTACATATATTTTCTCCTTCTATTTCTTCTTCTTCCGTTACGTCTTCATCTTCATTTTTGTCTTCATCTTCAACATTTCCTTTTTCATATTCTTCTTCATTATCTTCATCCTCTTCTTATTTTTCTTCATTGTCTTCGCCTTCGTGTTTGTCTTCATTTTCATCTTCATATTTCTTCTTCTACTTCTTCTTCTTCTTCTTCTTCTTCTTCTTCTTTATCTTCATCATCTTCGATATCTTCACCTTCGCTTTTGTCTTTGTCTTCAACTTTTTATTTTTTGTCTTCTTCTTCTTAATCATCTTCATCCTCTTCTTATTTTCCTTCATTGTCTTCACCTTCGGCTTCGCATTCATCATTGTCATTTTTGTCTTCATATTTTTCCTTCATAATCATCATCATCACCACATCATCATCGTCGTCATAATCATCATCATCATCATCATCATAATCATCACCATCATCATCATCACCATCATCATCGTCATCATCATCATCATCATCATCATCATCATCATCATCATCATCATCATCATCACCACATCGTCATCGTCATTATCATCATCATCATCATCATCATCATCATCGTCATAATCACCACATCATCATCATCATCATCATTTTCATAATCACCACATCATCATTACCATCATCATCATTGTCATCGTCATCATTATTATCATCATCATCACCATCATAATCATCATCATCATCATTTTCATCACCACATCATCATCATTATCATCATTATCTTCATCATCAGCATTATCATCATCACCATCCAACCACCACCATCATCATCATCATCTTCATCATCATCATCATCATCACCACAACATCATAACCATCAACATAATCATCATC
>NC_091469.1:243810980-243813480 GCF_036971445.1 Narcine bancroftii | reverse complement strand
ACCAAAATGAAGCACCTCACACTTATCAGCATTAAATTCCATCTGCCATTTTTCAGCCCACTTTTCTAAGCAGCCCAAATCCCTCTGCAATCCTAGAAAACCTTCTTCATTATCCACTATTCCACCTATCTTAGTATCGTCTGCATATTTACTAATCCAATTCACCACCCCATCATCTAGATCATTAATGTATATTTTCTTTGGCTTGGCTTCGCGGACGAAGATTTATGGAGGGGGTAAAAAGTCCACGTCAGCTGCAGGCTCGTTTGTGGCTGACAAGTCCGATGCGGGACAGGCAGACACGATTGCAGCGGTTGCAAGGGAAAATTGGTTGGTTGGGGTTGGGTATTGGGTTTTTCCTCCTTTGCCTTTTGTCAGTGAGGTGGGCTCTGCGGTCTTCTTCAAAGGAGGTTGCTGCCCGCCAAACTGTGAGGCGCCAAGATGCACGGTTTGAGGCGTTATCAGCCCACTGGCGGTGGTCAATGTGACAGGCACCAAGAGATTTTTTTAGGCAGTCCTTGTACCTTTTCTTTGGTGCACCTCTGTCACGGTGGCCAGTGCAGAGCTCGCCATATAACACGATCTTGGGAAGGCGATGGTCCTCCATTCTGGAGACGTGACCCATCCAGCGCAGCTGGATCTTCAGCAGCGTGGACTCGATGCTGTCGACCTCTGCCATCTCGAGTACTTCGACGTTAGGGATGTAAGTGCTCCAATGGATATTGAGGATGGAGCGGAGACAACGCTGGTGGAAGCGTTCTAGGAGCCGTAGGTGGTGCCGGTAGAGGACCCATGATTCGGAGCCGAACAGGAGTGTGGGTATGACAACGGCTCTGTATACGCTTATCTTTGTGCGGTTTTTCAGTTGGTTGTTTTTCCAGACTCTTTTGTGTAGTCTTCCAAAGGCGCTATTTGCCTTGGCGAGTCTGTTGTCTATCTCATTGTCGATCCTTGCATCTGATGAAATGGTGCAGCCGAGATAGGTAAACTGGTTGACCGTTTTGAGTTTTGTGTGCCCGATGGAGATGTGGGGGGGGCTGGTAATCATGGTGGGGAGCTGGCTGATGGAGGACCTCAGTTTTCTTCAGGCTGACTTCCAGGCCAAACATTTTGGCAGTTTCCGCAAAGCAGGACGTCAAGCGCTGAAGAGCTGGCTCTGAATGGGCAACTAAAGCGGCATCGTCTGCAAAGAGTAGTTCACGGACAAGTTTCTCTTGTGTCTTGGTGTGAGCTTGCAGGCGCCTCAGATTGAAGAGACTGCCATCCGTGCGGTACCGGATGTAAACAGCGTCTTCATTGTTGGGGTCTTTCATGGCTTGGTTCAGCATCATGCTGAAGAAAATTGAAAAGAGGGTTGGTGCGAGAACACAGCCTTGCTTCACGCCATTGTTAATGGAGAAGGGTTCAGAGAGCTCATTGCTGTATCTGACCCGACCTTGTTGGTTTTCGTGCAGTTGGATAATCATGTTGAGGAACTTTGGGGGACATCCGATGCGCTCTAGTATTTGCCAAAGCCCTTTCCTGCTCACAGTGTCGAAGGCTTTGGTGAGGTCAACAAAGGTAATGTAGAGTCCTTTGTTTTGTTCTCTGCACTTTTCTTGGAGCTGTCTGAGGGCAAAGACCATGTCAGTAGTTCCTCTGTTTGCACGAAAGCCGCACTGTGATTCTGGGAGAATATTCTCGGCGACACTAGGTATTATTCTATTTAGTAGAATCCTAGCGAAGATTTTGCCTGCAATGGAGAGCAACGTGATTCCCCTGTAGTTTGAGCAGTCTGATTTCTCGCCTTTGTTTTTGTACAGGGTGATGATGGTGGCATCACGAAGATCCTGAGGCAGTTTACCTTGGTCCCAACAAAGCTTGAAAAACTCATGCAGTTTGGCATGCAGAGTTTTGCCGCCAGCCTTCCAGACTTCTGGGGGGATTCCATCCATACCTGCTGCTTTGCCACTTTTCAGTTGTTCGATTGGCGACTTGTCATTACAAACACCCTTTTTCAGCAGAGGGACAGCCTTAAGACTACCTGGATGCATCCCCGATCCAAACACTGGCACCTCCTGGACTACATCCTGGTGCGAGAAAGTGACAAACAAGATGTGCTCCACACCAGGGTCATGCCTAGCGCGGAATGCCACACTGACCACTGGCTGGTTCGCTGCAAGCTCAACCTTCACTTCAAGCCAAAGCCCAGGAACAATAAAGCCCCCAGAAAGAGGTTCAATGTTGGAAACCTGCAGTCAGACGAAGCGAGAGGAAACTTCCAGGCAAACCTCAAAGCAAAGCTCGACGATGCAACCCGCCTCACGGACCCGTCCCCTGAAACCCTCTGGGTTTCAGTTGAAGACTACCATAGTGCAATCCACTGAAGAGGTACTGGGCTTCTCCTCCAGGAAAAACAAGGACTGGTTTGACGAAAACAGCCAGGAAATCCAGGAGCTGCTGGCAAAGAAGCGAGCTGCCCACCAGGCTCACCTTACAAAGCCGTCCTGTCCAGAGAAGA